>NW_026539085.1:0-79528 GCF_027791375.1 Indicator indicator | reverse complement strand
GGGGGGTAAGAAGAGGGGGAAGGAGGGCCAGAGATGAGCCTAGCTGAGTGGGAAGGAGGGGAAGGCAGGGGGAAGGAGGAGGGAGGGGGCAGTGGGTAGTCTGGAGGCTCTGATTCTCATTCGTCATTTTTACTCTTTCCATCCCAGGTTGTTTCTTCTGGGGGAGCACTAGGGCCTACTTCTTTCTGCTGTTGGGATAGAATTCCAACAGGTTCTACTATTTCTCCTGTTAGCAGTTGTAAAGCCATGTAAATTAGTTGCCATGTAAATATAACCGAGGTAGGAGGTGCAAGCCCCTGATCTTTTTTCAAACTCCTGTCCCACTTTCCACCATAGTGTTAAATCAAAACTTCCTTCTGTAGGGAACCATGTCCAATATTTCAAAATACGATGCAATACGTTGTGTAGCTGGTCATCTGCTACAGAGCACTGAGCTTCTTTCAACACTTGTTTTAAAATTTGTGTATACAGCTTTTGTTCCTTAGAAATCCCCCATCCCATGCTCTTAGAGAGAGAGAAAAATAATCCCTCCTGAGCCTTTGCGTACCAAACAGACACTCCCTGAAAAAGTTTGAGATGTTTGCATCTGGTTTTACTCACCAGATTATTAACACACTGTTGCAGGGTGTTCCAAAACACCCCCCTTCCCCCCTTCCCTCATTGTCTATCAGCATAGGTTTGAATAGGGATCTCCCCTGTCCTGAGGATAGTAATAACTACCCATTGTTGTAGGAGATTGTCCAGAGTCAGGACACGGACTCAATATGAGTTAAAGTCCTGCTCAGCCAGAGTCAAGACACAGGCCCAATATGAGTTCAGAATCTTGCTCATTTATTATTATAAGACACAGGCTTTTATAGTATTATGTGCTGTCCATGCAGGTAACATTAACCTGCAATTGGCTAACATACATTGTTGACGCGTCCGTTACTGTACGCTGATTGGAATATGGTATCGGCAATGTTTTTCTGCCTTGCAGCTTCAACACCTGGCTTCATCTCCTGTTTACTGCTCTGCCAAGCTTTCTCTTATCAGCCTCTCAAGGACAAGTCAGCCTGTTTATAGTCAGTATAGCTTGGCTTGTGCATCTCATGGCCTTTTATGTTCTGGCCATTTCTCTACAATTACCCTGTCTCCTTTTTGCACAAGCCAAGCCTAATTGGTAATGTGAAATAATAAGCATTTTATACACAACAAAGCACAACTAAGGCATAGCAAAACAATTAACACTATTGCTAATATTAAGAGTCCAATATTAAAAGTCTAGCCTGCACTAACCCTTTCAGCCAAACGCTCAGGCCCAGCCAAGCATCTAGAAGTGTTGTTTCACCTTTTGAGAGTGGGCAATTAATTGCTGAATTTTTTATGAATAGATTTAGAGTGATCTTGCAGATCCATACAACACAATCCTTCAAATTCAGCACACCCATACTAGTGGCGTTCGCCTGCTTGACTACCCAGCAAGCTAGTCTTCCTAAATTTCATGTGTTGTAGCTGCTTTGGGATTTGCAAGGCCACTGTTGCGGTCAGCATCCAAAGGATGATGAAGGCACCGGTTGAACCCATCTTGCTGGGACCCTATGTGGTCCAAAATCTGTTGAGACACAAACATATCCTCCACCCCAGGTTATTAATTCACAGGGATCAGACCATTGACCTGTTTCTGGGTCCCGAACTTTTACTTTGACACCTGATGGCACTACACTGGTGGTGGTCAAAGAATTGAAATGATGTATCATTGGTGTTTCAAGGGGATCATTCGAGAGCTGCAAAAGGTTTAAAACATACATATCTTTGTTTAACCGGGCCTCTGGAGAATCTCGTGCCATTCCCCGTCTTTGTTTTTGCAAAAGTTGCTTCAGTGTACCATGTAGGGGAATGGGGAATACTGGGAACATGAGTGATAGCCCACAATTGCAATAACGAATTAACTTTACCAGATACATAGGCTGGGCCATTCGTCTGTTCCTGGCTAAATATTGCTTAACTATAACATTTTGTTGACTTAACATATAAATGCACATAAACATATTCTCTAATTGCATGACATTAAGGCACTGAGGCATTCAGTACCAAATGAGATGTTTCCTTGGGGCACACTCGTGCAGTCAGCTTCAGATCGATGCTTCTGATCTCAGTTAAACAGGCACTGTGGTCAGACTCAGTGGTCAGCTGATTGTCAGCTTCACGGGCACTGCTGTTTGTCCCATCCTTTGAGTCTTGCGCTGGGCCTAGCCATGCTGGCATCAGGAAAACCTGTAGGTGGGAAAAGATGAATCCCTTTCCTAGCCCTGAGTTTTCCCTAGGGTAAACCTCTGTACCAAAAAAAGGTCGCTTTTCATATTCTTATAACCTTATCTTAAAACCTTTATAAACACAAAAACCAAAACAACACTCTATAACGTTCCTAAAATAAAGTCTTATACCCATCTTAATATCAAAAAAGGTCCTAAAAACTTAAATAATTACGTGAGAGTTAAACCATCAATGTAATGTGCAAGAAAACAACAACAAAAAAAAAGATAATGCGTGCTTTTCAAGATAAAAACTTATTTACCATATAGAGCTCTTTTGAAATTTGCCAGCAGACTCAAAAAAAAAGAGAGGTTCGAACCAGAAAAAAGAAAAGAAAAACCTTTTAACCTATAAACTCATAAAACCAGTAACACTTACATAGTATTATGCTTGATTAGAAAAAATACTTTAACACAATAACTAAAAACTTATAGGCAAACTTCATTTTCTATAACACTTAATGTACCTTATTATCAAAGTACCAAATTTGTCATATGAGTGCTCATTGTAAAAACACAACAATTGCAAACACTAAAATAATAAATTTCCCAATTGCCTTACAATCAGAAATAGTGATAAAAACAATACATATATATCAAGTTTGCATAAAATGGCGAGATACCTTTCTTAAGAAAACTTAACACTGTTACTTTAAAATCAGAACACAGGTTTCTGCAGACCAACAGCTGCAAAACAAGGGAGTGAGATAAGGAGGGAGGAGGTAAGGAGGGGGGGAAAAGGCAGATGGGAAAGGGAAGGGGAGGGAAAGGAGGGGGGGAAGGCGGATGGGAAAGAAGGGAGGGGGGAAGGAGGGGGAAGCACCCTTTTTTTTTTTTTTTTTTTGGTGTGTAGAATTCCTTTAATTGCAAAAGTTTGAAAAAACAGCTATATTTGAGTTGAAGCTCCGACCTTGTGGGCTTTCCAGGACAGAAATGCTCTCATGTAAGTGCCTGAAGCCACTGTTGCCACCAATTCACCTCTGTGGGCAGCTGCAGCTGAGTCCTCACTGATGTTAGTGATGGAACCTTTCTTGCCATTGTTGGAGGAGGTGGACTTCCCATATCCGAGTTCAGCTCAGAGACTTGGAGATCCGTTGGTCCTTCCTGTTTCAGAGTCTCTGTCCTGCCCTGCGCTCTGCTCTTCACCTCTTTGAGCTCTGTAGCTTTGCTGGCTCTGAGGATGCTGCTGACTGCCATGCAGTTGCAGAAGGATGAGCAGATTTTGAGGGCTTTGGTGTAGTTTGCAATCTGAGTCACAGAGGAAACGCTCTCACTGCTCTCAGAGGGGCTCCCCTCTGCTGGGGCTGGCTCCAGAGGGAGGACAGCCCAGCTCTCCCCTGAGGGTCTCTTGGGAGCAGTGGTGTAGCTTCCCTCCAGGTCTGCAGGGGCAGATTCATTCTCTACTGCTTCTGGAAATTTGATGTTTGCACAAGGCAGGGGTGACATCCCCAAGAACTCCTCTTCATCCTCTTCTCAGCCTGGCTCCTCTTGGTGAATGCTCTGCTCTGCTCGCTGCTTCAGAGCCTTTGAGTAGGGGTCTCAGTGACTCTAAATCTGATCCACTGCAAATCTCCCATAAGGGTCAGAATATCAGCAAGAGTTTTTAACTCAGTCTTAAACAGTCTTCTGGAGGACAATAATGCTGTCGTTAATAGACCACCCAAGATATTTCCAAGGCGCTGATCGATGCACCTTTTCCGGGGCTATTTGCAGTCCTGCTTGCCGCAGTACTTGATTACGGCGATGTTGGCCGGGGCCGTAGGGTGATGATGAGAGACTGGAATGGGTTGTCCAGGGAGGTGGTTGGGGCCCTGTCCCTGGAGGTGTTTAAGGCCAGGCTGGCATCACCGCTCCGAGGCTCCTAATGTCCCAATCAGGGGCCATCTGCCTCCTCTGCTTCTGCACTGATGTCCGTGCAGCTTGAAAATTCAAAGGCTGGGGAGAGAAGCTACAAAAAGCTTCCATGCCAAAGTCTCTGGATGTTTATGCGTGCGAGCTGTTAGCACCTCATTCACAGCAGGATTTCCCAAGGCACACAAAACTCTTTGGCAATCAACGTTTCCCACTTGCTTTTCTAAGGCAACCTCAGTGTCAGGCACTGCTTTAATCTCTCTGATCTTATCTTCCTTCTTAGCACAGTCCCAAAACTTAGCTCTGATCTTATCCCGGATTCCCGGGTCAAGTTAGAAAGGTGGTGCTTGGTTGCTGAAAAGAGCATCCGCTAAAGCTGAAAGGCCTCTAGGACAGATTTCTGCTCCCGAGCCATGCTTCTCCACTGCTCTTTAACAATATCTCGAAGAGTATTCAAAACAGTTTACTTTCTTGTGTGCAAGTCCTGTACAACTTTCGAGCCCAAACTGGTGATTAAGCTGCTGACTAATCCCTGGAGCTGCTTTTTCCATAGGGAAAGTCATGGGCTCACTAGAATTATCAGAAACACTCATAAGGGAATGCATCTGCACTGGAGTGGTAATCGTATGTGGCCAAGTCACCTCCTGAAGCAGCTTTCTGGTGAACCAGCTGCCAAAGTCTCGATGATGATGGAGGGGTTACAGTTAGACCACAGGGGGGTAAAAGTCGACATTCTCCTCCCCCCACAGTCTTTTGCGACCTCACAGCCCGGGGTGAGATCTTGAGATCTCTTTCTCACCTTCTTCCTCACTGTCAGATGGTGGGGGAGGAAAATTACTGCTTCTGTTAAGGATCGTTAGGGAAGATCAATGACAGTTGAACAAAGTCTCGGGGACTTTTCCACTTCATAGGGATTTTAAGTTGCTCATTAGGAAGAGGATTTTCTACTCTCCAGCACCCTTTTCCTCTGGCACCGATGAAGCAGCTGGGCAGCTAGGGGCGGGGTCGCGGAGACTGTTGGTATGTCATCCACTGCTTTAGTTATCTCCCCCACACTCAACTCAATTCTCTTTTCTTTTAGCTCCGTTTTAAATTCCTCCTCCTTTTTACCTTGCTCTTGCTTGAGTTCTTTATCTCCTTTTGTTAAGGCATACCATAAATTAGCCAGGTTCTGCTGTGCAGCAACACTAAAGGTGGAGCTGCGAAAGAAATTCCTTACTGCTTCCCCCATAGAAGCAGCCTCTTTAAATCATAGCCGCTAGCTTTTATACCTCTATGCTTTAGGAACATTTCCCAAATTCCAATGACTAAATCCTATTTCCTTTGTTAGATTCTGTCCCGTTATGTTCCTGGTGGCTCACCTTAATAGGTACGGGTCCGGGCCAGGCAGATTCCTATGATGCAGGCTGAGGGGCTTCTCCTGCGGGGCCGCACACCTCGGGGGCGGGTCGCAGTGCAGTTCTCTCGACTCAGGGGGGCCCCTGGGTCCCTCGCCCGTGGCAGCGGCGGTAGGTCGGTGCTGCCCTGCCGTTGGCTGGACTCCAGCCACCAGAGGCTGGCGGCGAGCCCGTGCCAGGGCCAGGCCGGGCGGGCTGGACTGTGGTGTCGCCGCTTGTCCAGCAACCTGCATCTGTGTGTCCGTCTTGTCTTGTCTTGTCTGCGGGGCTCTGATGGGGTGAGTGCCTTCCGCTCTTAATCCCTTTTGCATTTCAGCCATACCTGCCTCCCGCTTCTCTGTGATACTAAACATGAGTTCAGGGTCCTTTAAATGTCCTTTTTCTTTTACCCATTGACAGAGCTCTTTGAGCCTCTTCATGCTCACGCCAGCACCTTGCTTAGCAAGCAATAACGTGAATGCTGCCTCCCAACTCATACTTGGTTAAGCGGTCTTCTGTAGCGGGTCCAACAACTGGCGCACTCAGTTGAATTCCAGCTCTCCCTCTAGGATGCCACCTGCTTCAATCTCCTTGTCCCCCGTCCGCACCTTTTTCCGACGTGGGGTTCCTGGGTCCCAATACAGGAGGTGAGACGTAACTTCACACCCAGCTACTGCCGCTTTTGCCTCGCAGTGCCACTCCTGTTGAGGGTCAGAAATAGTCGCATAGCAACTCATCTCTCTACCAGCTTCTGCCACAGATTCTCAGCATAGCCTGTCTTCTCATTGCAATGCAATTAGATCCTTAATAGAGACGTCCTGATTTGTCCTGGTTCGGGCGCCAAATGTAGGAGATTGTCCAGAGTCAGGACACGGACTCAATATGAGTTAAAGTCCTGCTCAGCCAGAGTCAAGACACAGGCCCAATATGAGTTCAGGATCTTGCTCATTTTTTATTATAAGACACAGGCTTTTATAGTATTATGTGCTTTCCACAAAGGTAACATTAACCTGCAATTGGCTAACATACATTGTTCACGCGTCCGTTACTGTACGCTGATTGGAATATGGTATCGGCAATGTTTTTCTGCCTTGCAGCTTCAACACCTGGCTTCATCTCCTGTTTACTACTCTGCCAAGCTTTCTCTTATCAGCCTCTCAAGGACAAGTCAGCCTGTTTATAGTCAGTATAGCTTGGCTTGTGCATCTCATGGCCTTTTATGTTCTGGCCATTTCTCTACACATTGTCCCTGTCTGGGGTAGCCCGCTGAGATTTGGAAATGTGATAAGGGAGACATTTCACATTTTGGCCTGGACAGTTGTCTAGGAATATCTTAAATAGGGTGAGCAGAGAGCAGTCGGTGCTCTCATTTTCTGCCACTCTCGTCCGCTTCTGGGAGCCCCCTCATTTTTGGCTCTGTCATTTTGGGCGCTCATTTTTGGACTCTACTCGCTTTGCCCTGGATTTGTGGCTACTTTGGAGGAACCAGCACTCGACTGGCTTCTACCCAGACTCACCTGCCTGCCGTGATCCTGCTTGCCTGGGACCAATCCTGCCTGCCTGGAACCGATCCTGCGGCTTTTCCTTGCACTGCATGAGTTTCGCTCATGGCAGCCGCGTCTACAGACACTTTTGATTTCCAGTGGGTCCCTCCCTCTTGGATTTGAGCCACATGACTCACAGAATTGGATTACAAAACCAGCAGTTTCTGGAGCCTGTCAGCAAGAGAGAGAGCTGGGGACCGTCTTCAAATACCTACTCCAATCTCCTGAATAAAAATCGGCATCCCATACTTCCCTAGCAGTTTCCAGGCTGGCCTTTGGTTTATAAGTGGGGTGAAGCTATTTGTGGGTTATCCTTTTCCATTCTCTGAATTTTCCAAATTGTACTAAAATTTCCATAAGCATCTTCACAGTATCACAGTATCAGAGGTTGGAAGGGACCACAAGAGATCATCAGGTCCAACCCCCCTGCCAAAGCAGGATCACCTAGGATAGTCTGCACAGGAATGCATCCAGGTGGGGTTTGAAAGTCTCTAGAGAAGGAGACTCCACAACCCTCCTCGGGAGCCTGTTCCAGGGCTCTGTCACCCTCACTGTTGAGGTGAAGTCTTCTGTGTTCTAGTTTGAACTCATTGTTCCTTGTCCTATCACTGTGTACCACCAAAAAGAGCCTGGCCCCCTCCTCCTGACACCCACCCCTCACATATTTATAGACATTGATCAGATCCCCTCTCAATCTTCTCTTCTCAAGACTGAACAGCCCCAGGGATCTCAGTCTCTCTTCATAGGGGAGATGTTCAAGCCCCCTAATCATCCTCGTGGCTCTCAATTGGATTCTCTCCAGCAGGTCCCTGTCTCTCTTGAACTGGGGAGCCCAAAACTGGACACAGTATTCCAGGTGTGGTCTCACCAGGGCAGAGTAGAGAGGTAGAAGAACTTCCCTCGACTGCTGGACACACCTTTCTTGACACATCCCAGGATCCCATTGGCTCTCTTGGCCACAAGAGCACATTTTTGTTCCATGGAGAACTTGCTGTCCACCAGCACTCCAAGGTCTTTCTCTGTGGAGCTGCTTTCCAGCAGGGTAGCCCCTAACCTGTACTGGTGCCTGTTGTTATTTCTCCCCAGATATAGGACCCTGCACTCGTCCTTATTAAACTTCATGAGGTTTGCCTGCACCCAGCCTGTCCAGCCTATCCAGGTCATGTTGGATGGCTGCACAGCCTGACCAGGTGTCAGCCAACCCCCCCAGTTTTGCATCATCAGCAAACTTGCTGAGAGTGCACTCAATGCCCTCATCCAGGTCGTTGATAAAGATATTGAACAAAACTGGACCCAGTACCGATCCCTGGGGGACACCACTTGCCACGGGCCTCCAAGTTGATTCTGTGCCACTGATGACGACCCTCTGAACTCTGTTGTGGAGCCAGTTTGCAATCCACCTCACTGACCAACCATCTATGCCACATCTCCTGAGCTTTTCTATGAGGATGTTATGGGAGACTGTATCAAAAGCTTTACTGAAGTCAAGATATATGACATCCACTGCTCTTCCCTCATCTACCCACTTGGTCATAACTTCATAGAAGGCCATCAGGGTAGTTAGACAAGAATTCCCCTTGGTAAATCCATGTTGGCACCTCCTGATAACCTTCTTGTCTTCCATGTGGTTAGAGTTGACCTCCAGGATGAGCTGCTCCATCATCTTTCCAGGGATGGAGGTGAGGCTGACTGGTCTGTAGTTGCCTGGGTCCTCCTTCTTGCCTTTTTTGAAGACTGGAGTGACATTTGCTTTCTTCCAGTCGTGAGGCACCTCTCCTGTTCTCCATGACTTTTCAAAGAAGATGGAGAGAGGTTCATCTTGGAAGAATTTGTGACCAAATAGAACCTGTAAATAATTTTTTATCAGTTTTGTACATAATTTTGGGGCAGGCTTTTCAGGAAAATAAAAATAACTATGTTTTTATAATTCCCGACTCGTTAATTTAACCTCAAATTAATACACACTTTGAAGTCCGTACTGTTTTCTTCCCCAGTATGCGGATACATTGTTGTCTTCTCTGAGGAAATGACCTTGCCCAGTAGGCGAGCTCGAATTTATTAGAAGATGTTTACATGACTTACTTCCTTTCCCACATACTACCAACCTTCAGATTTGTCTGTTTATTAATCACACTCCTCCTTTCACTCTTGCATGTGACTTCCCAGCCTGCTTTTCCCATACACCCATGATACACTTTTCCATTATTGCTACATTTTCCCATAGAATCTGAAGGTCAATCTCACATTCTTATTATCTGCCAACTCTTGGTTCCCACAATGGGTGACTTCCATCACCCTGATATTAGTTGGAAAGATCACACAGCCAGGCATACTCAGTCCAGAAAGTTCCTGCAGTACATTGATGACAACTTTCTGATGCAGATGGTTGAAGAAACAGTGAGGAGAGGTGTGATTTTGAACTTTGTTTAACAAACAAAGAAGGTCTGGTCAAGGACGTTAATGTAGGAGGCAGCCTTGGATGTAGTGACCACGACATGATAGAGTTTAGTATTGCTATGGAAAGAAGCGGGGCAAATACTAAAACTTCTGCTCTGGACTTTAGAAGGGCTAACTTCGACCTATTCAAAGAAATACTTAAAAGTGCCTGTGATGGTTTTAAAACTGTCTTTTTGATTTTTCTTCACAAAGTTCAAGCAGAGAGAGCGAAAGAATGTAAATAAATCACTATTGGGTGTAAGAAGGCAAAATAATGATTATTCTAAACACTTCCATTGGAGAGAGAGAAATGTTTCAGAACTACTACTCAAAACAAGGTTGGGGAGTTGGGGCAGTCTGAGTCTGAGTTCTCAGCTTGCTCGCTCGGTTTCTCTGTCTGGTGGCTTCTTCTTTTCTGGCTGAAGATAACACTCTGACCTTGACGAGCTAAGTCTAACAGCCTCTCTGCTTCTTGACTCTCTGCCTTCTGCCAGGGGGGTCTGGGGGGATTCCTTCTGGTCAGGAGGGGAGGCCCTTTGGGGAAGACCCCTTGGGGGAAGCAAAGGGGGCTTGGTTGTGCTTTTCTGTTGATTGTACATACCTGTAAATGTTGTGAATAGTGTATATTTGTACATATTCAATGCATTTCATCATAGATTGTAGATTTGCTTGTAAATACAGCTTTCATGTGCTTCCAGACTGAGCTAGCATGGTTATTGTCGGGGGGGGGGGGGGGGGGGGGGGGAATTTCAGCTCTCACACTGTACAAATTCATTATTTTTTGGCCCTCCAAAGCGAGGCAATTGCTTGTATGATTTATTTCTGCTCAGATTAGGAAGCAAAATGAAGATGTTTTGGATTGTTTGGCATTTTATTTATTCTTGTCTGATCCTGGTGGTCTATAGGTGGGCTGTTTCCTCCATGACAGATAAGATTGTGAGATATGAGGCATACAAACTGTTTCTTTGGGGTAAGAACAAGTTACTGAAAGTTGTTAAGTATTGTTTTGGTTTTATCGGACTAGGGAGTTATGGTAACTCAACTACAAATCTGCCATCAGAAATATTTAGCACAAGCAACCTGGTTGGTGAATAGTAGAGGTCCAGTAAATTGAGCTGGACCTGCTCAATCAGATTTGTTGCAAATGGAAGAAGGTGATAGAGTTCCTGTTATCAGAGAAAAGAATTTGTTAGGCAAAACTGTTTGGGTATTTTCTCCTTCAGGAGAGGCCAAACCTGTACAAGGGGTGGTTTCTGCTGAAGGTCGTGGGCACACCTATTGGGTGATGCAAGAGAATGGCGAAATTCAGTGTATTCCACAAAAAATCTAACTTTGGCTGAAAGAGTTTAAATTCGGAGTGTTGTACAGATATGACATCACGCCCAAGAGGAGAATCCATGAGATCTACAGTGCACAAACCCTACAAACCCTGAGAGCCCTGAGTCACCTGAGTACCCCTGTTCCTTTCTTCACTCCATCTGTGAGGAAACAAGCTGTTTTCTGTTTTTCCTGTGGTTCGACCTTTTGAATCATCTGCATCTGAGATACCCGGAATGGACTATTGTAGGAGATTGACCTGAGTCAGGACACGGACTCAATATGAGTTAAAACCCTGCTCAGCCAGAGTCAAGACACAGACCCAATATGAGTTCAGGATCTTGCTCATTTATTGCTAAAAGACACAGGCTTTTATAGTATTATGTGCTGTCCACGCGAATAACCTTAGCTCACTATTGGCTAAAATACATTGTTCACGCGCCCGTTACTGTACGCTGATTGTAATATGGTATCGGCAATATTTTTCTGCCTTGCAGCATCAACACCTGGCTTCATCTCCTGTTTACTGCTTTGCCAAGCTTTCTCTTATCAGCCTCTCAAGGACATATCAGCCTGTTTATAGTTAGTTATCTTGGATTGTGCAGCTCATGGCCTTTTATCTTTTAGCCATTTCTCTACAATTCCCCTATCTCCTTTTTGCACAAGCCAAGCCAAATTGGTAATGCAAAATAATAAGTGTTTTATACACAACAAAGCAAAAACTCAGGCATAGCAAACCAATTAACACTATTGTTAATACTGAGAGTCCAGTCTGCACTAACCTTTTCAGCCAAACGCTCAGGCCAAGCCAATTGCCTAGAGCATCTAATCCAAATAGACTGACGTGCTGTTTTACTTTTTGGGAGTGGGCAATCAATTGCTGAATATCTTTGTGAATAGATTTGGAGTGATCTTGCAGACCCATACAACACAATCCTTCAAATTCATCACACCCATTTCCATGAGCTCACTAGTGGCGTTTGCCTGTTTCACTGCCCAGCAAGCAAGTCTTCCTAAATTTCATGTGTTGTAGCTGCTTTGGGATCTGCAAGGCCACTGTTGCAGTCAGCATCCAAAGGATGATGAAGGCACCGGTTGAACCCATCTTGCTGGGACCCTATGTGGTCCAAAATCTGTTGAGACACAAACATATCCTCCACCCCAGGTTATTAATTCACAGGGATCAGACCATTGACCTGTTTCTGGGTCCCGAACTTTTACTTTGACACCTGATGGCACTACACTGGTGGTGGTCAAAGAATTGAAATGATGTATCATTGGTGTTTCCTGGGAATCATTCGAGAACTGCAAAAGGTTTAAAACATACATGGCTTTGTTTAACCGGGCCTCTGGAGAATCTCGTGCCATTCCCCGTCTTTGTTTTTGCAAAAGTTGCTTCAGTGTGCCATGTAGGGGAATGGGGAATACTGGGAACATGAGTGATACCCCACAATTGCAATAATGAATTAACTTTACCAGATAGGTAGGATGGGCCATTTGTCTGTTCCTGGGTAAACATTGTTTAACTATAACATTTTGGTGACTTAACATATAAATGCACATAAACATATTCCCTAATTACATGACATTAAGGCATTGAGACTTTCAGTCCCGAATGAGACGTTTCCTCGGGGGACAGTCGTGCGATCAGCTTCAGATCGACGCTTCTGATCTCAGTTAAACAGGCACTGTGGTTAGACTCAGTGGTCAGCTGATTGTCAGCTTCACGGGCACTGCTGTTTGTCCCATCCTTCGAGTCTTGCGCTGGGCTCTGCCATGCTGGCATCAGGAAAAACCTGTAGGTGGGAAAAGATGAATCCCTTTCCTAGCCTTGAGTTTTCCCTAGGGTAAACCCCTGTATCAAAAAAGGGGAAAATAATTTTTTGTCGCTTTTCATATTCTTATAATCCTTACCTTAAAACCTTTATAAACACAAAACCCAAAACAACACTCTATAACGTTCCTGAAATAAACTCCTAAGTCTCTGCTAACACCAAAAAAGGTCCTAAAAAATTAAAAAACTACGTGTGAATTAGATCACCAATGTAATGTGCACGAAAACAAGAAAAAAGGATGGTATATTATATAATGCATGCTTTTCAAAATGAAAACTTATTTACCATATATATAGAGCTCTTTTTGAAATTTGCCTGCAGACTCAAAAGAAAAGGAAGGTTCGAACCAGAAAAAAGAAAAGAAAAACCTTAACCTATAAACTCATAAACCCAGTAGCACTTCCATGGTGTTATGCTTATTGATTAGGAAAAATAGTTTAACACAATCACTAAAGTCTTATAAGCAAACATCATTTTCTATAGCACTTAACATACCTTATTACAAGTACCAGATTTGTTTTTTGGGTAGTTAATAACCATCATGCTTATTGTAAAAACACAACAATTGCAAACACTAAAATAATAAATTTCCAAAATCCCTTACAATCAGAAATAATGATAAAAGCAATATATATCTATCAAGTTTGCATAAAATGGCAAGAAACCTTTCTTAAAAAAACTTAACACTGTTAATTTAAAATCAGAACACAGATTTCTGCAGACCTTCAACAGCTGCACAAGAAGGGAGTGAGATAAGGAGATAAGGAGGGAGAAGGAAGGAGGGGGGGAAAGGAGGGGGGAAGGAGGGAGGAGGGAGGGAGGGGGGAAAGGAGGGAGGAAGGAGGGAGGAGGGAGGGAGGGGGAAAGGAGGGAGGAAGGAGGAAGGATGGAGGGAGGGCGGAAAGGACTGGGGGGAAGGCACTTTTTTTTTTTTTTTTGTCTCTGTAGAATTCCTTTAATTGCTGATAACTACAAGTCTGTAAAAGGTTTGGAAAAATTCATAGTTACAAAGCTACCAGCTGTTAGAATTGTTCCTGGTTTTCACCCCAGCTAGAAAAGGCTCAGAGAGGTGCAGAGCAGTTCAGAACAGGGAATATTGCACAGACAACCAAATGGTTAATTTGACTTCTAAAGAGAGAGAAAAAGAAAACCCCAAAAGTAACATAGATGAGAGCACTGCACCCTGGGAGCTCTGCTGCAGACCCAGGGATCTCAGCCATCAACCTCAGAGGGAGTACAGCCCCTCCAGTGTCACCCCTATACTGGTGTCACCTCCCACAATAGGTTTTCCAGCTACAGCTATATTTGAGCTGCAGCTCAGTCCTCTTCAGCTTTGCAGGACAGAAATGCTCTCATGTAAGTGCCTGAAGCCACTTCTGCCACCAGTTCACCTCTGTGGGCAGCTGCAGCTGAGAATCTCTCCAAAGAAGGGGGAATAACAAAGAGAAACCAACCAAACAAACCCAAACAACCCTAAACGCCCAACTTTTCCAAGTGCACCTAAGTGAATGCTATCCAAACGCAGGAAATCCCCAGCTCCAACAAAACAGCCCTAGGAGGGGCAGAATTACAAAGGCAGCATGTATAAAACCACCACCCAGAAGGCCAGAGACAGCAGTAAGGGCTCTGTCACTGTATCAGCAACATCTTGAGGAGCATCTTGTGTTGTTAGAAGGGAACTGCCCCAAAAAAAGAGAGGCCACAGGTCTGAAGGAGTCACTCAAGTTGCCCACAGGATTTAGCAGTCCTCCAGCCTGGACTAAAAGTCTCCAGCACATTTGCACACAAAGGAACAGCTGGCTGTGGTACCTCACATTTGATGGTGGAAATGAGCCTGTGACACACACCGGAAGCAGTTGCTCTATTCCCAATCATCCCATTCTTCATCTTCCAGCTCCTCAGACACTTCCACCTTCGAGAGCGCCAGCTCCACCTCCTCCTCAGTCATGTCCAAATCCAAGTCCTTCTCTCAGTCCTCACTGATGTCAGTGATGGAACCTTTCTTGCCATTGTTAGAGGGGTTGGACTTCCCACTATCCAAACTCAGCTCAAAAGACTCAAAGATCTGTTGGTTCTTCCTCTTTCAGAGTCTCTGTCCTGCCCTGGGCGCTGCTCTTCACCTCTTTGAGCTCTGTAGCTTTGCTGGCTCTGAGGATGCTGCTGACTGCCATGCAGATGCAGAAGGATGAGCTAGTTCTGAGGGCTTTGGCAGGGTTTGCAATCTGAGTCACAAGGGAGACGCTCTCACTGCTCTCAGAGGGGCTCCCCTCTGCTGGGGCTGGCTCTGGAGGGAGGACAGCCCAGCTCTCCTCTGAGGGTCTCTTGGGAGCAGTGGGGTAGCTTCCCTCAAGGTCTGCAGGGGCAGATTCATTCTCTGCTGCTTCTGGAAATTTGATGTTTGCACAAGGCAGTGCTGACATCCCCAAGAACTCCTCTTCATCCTCTTCCCAGCCTGGCTCCTCTTGGTGAATGCTCTGCTCTGCTCACTGCTTCAGAGCCTTTGAGAAGGGGTTGCAGTGGCTCTAAATCTGCATTAGTAATGCTGACTGTGTAAGT
The DNA here is from genome assembly GCF_027791375.1 of Indicator indicator. Taxonomy (NCBI): domain Eukaryota; kingdom Metazoa; phylum Chordata; class Aves; order Piciformes; family Indicatoridae; genus Indicator; species Indicator indicator. The sequence continues at coordinate 64,319 of NW_026539085.1, read as the reverse complement.
GTGAGCAGAAATTCCCCCCACACCAACAATAACCAGGCTAGCTCAGTCTGGAAGCAAATGAAAGCTGTATTTGCAAGCAGATCTACAATCTTTGATGAAATGCAATGAATATGTACAAATATACAAAATTCACAACATTTACAAATATAAACAATCAACAGAAAAGCACAGCCAAGATCCCTTTGCTTCCCCCCAAAGAGAACCTTTCCCAAGGGGCCTCTCTCCCAGGGGCCACCCCCTTGGACCCCCCTGGCAGAAAGGAAAGTTAGCTAAAGCAAAATGGGTGTTAACTTAGCTCGCCAAGGTCAGTGTGTTATCTTCAGCCAGAAGAGAAAAAGAAACAGCAGTAGCCAGCCCAACAAGTCGCTCTGACTGCAGACTGCCCCACTTTGCTTTGAGTAGTAGTTCTTAAAGATTTCTATCTATCCAATGGAAGTGTTTAGAACAATCATTATTTTGCTTTCTTACACCCAATAGTGACTTATTTCCACTCCTTAGCTTTCTCTGCTTGAACTTTGCAAAGAAAAATTAAAGAGACAGTTTAAAGATTTTCCATCCGAGCTCTCTGTGTTATCAGAGCCATCCACTTAGTCCAGGTAGCATCTGTTGCATGATGTGGTGAAGAAACTTTGCCTTTGAACATCCACTTCAGAACTGGCAACCTACGAGCTAGAATAAGTTGTTACTCAATTCCGATCAGTTCAGAAGCAGTTTTCACTCCTTCATAAGCACCTAAAATCTCTTTCTCTGTTGGAGTGTAGTTTGCTTCTGAGCCTCTGTAGCCACGACCCCAGAAACCAAGAGGACGTCCTCGTGCCTCACCTGGAGCTCTTTGCCATAAGCACCAGGTTGGACCATTGTCACGCGCGGCCGCGTACAGAATGTTCTTAATGTCTGGACCCATAGCTTGGACTACCTCTCGCTTTATCTGGTCAAAGGCTGCTTGTTGTGCAGGACCCCACCGGAAACTGTTTCTCTTTCGAGTCACATCAGAGAGAGGTTTCACAATCTGACTGTATCCAGGAACGTGCAGTCTCCAAAATCCCACTATAGCTAAGAAACGTAGAGTTTCTTTCTTATTGATGGGATTTGCCATGCTGGACACTCTGTTTATCACATCCATTGGAATATGATGGTCACCATCTTGCCACCTCACTCCCAGAAACTGGATTTCTCTGGCAGGTCCTTTCACCTTGTCTCGCTTGATAGCGAAACCGGCTTTCAAGAGAATGTCAATGATTTTGTTACCTTTCTCGAAGACTTCTTCAGCAGTCTCACCCCAGATGATGATGTCATTGATGAACTGAATGTGTTCTGGAGCTCCACCTTTCTCCAAAGCATCATGAATCTCTGCATGAGAGATGGTTGAACTCTGAATCCACCCCTGGGGCAAATGATTGAATGTGTCTGGAATGCCTCTCCATGTGAAGGCAAATTGAGGTCTGCATTCCTCTGCTATGGGAATAGAGAAGAAATGTGAATGAGTTTTGCTGATGACTTTCTGACTTTCCAACTAATGAATCAAGTTTTGGATGGGCACCAAAGAGTCACGGTTGGTTCTGTATTGTCTGTGATGCACAGTTTGAGAAGCAACTGGCAACTTCACATCCTCTATCTCATGTTGTCCCACAACTGCAGATTCATCTGAAAGCTCAGGTCTAATAGACAACTTCAATTTTCCTCCATCAATTTCTACAGTTGCTATTCCAAAGGCCCACTTGTAACCCTTTGGGTCTTTAAAACGCCCTTCTCTCAGAAAGTCAATTCCCAAAATACAAGGTGCATTAGGACCTGTTACAATAGTATGTTTCTTCCACTGCTTCCCAGTTAAACTTATATCAACCTCTATCTTAAACAACCTTTGAGATCCACCAGTGACTCCCTGAATAGTTATAGATTCTTCCCCTTGATAATTTGATGGTATTATGGTGCACTGAGTTCCTGTGAATACCAAGGCCCTGTACTTCTGAAATTTTGAAGTGCCAGGCCACTGGATATACACATCCCAATAGATTCTGTTATATCCATTATCCCTTACCTCCCCCTGGCGGAAGGCAGGGAACCCCTAATTGTGGGGATTGCATCCACATGTACAGCTGGGACAACGTCCAGCACCAGAATTAGAATCACTGTTGGAGCTACTGGAGTTGTTCTGGGAAACTGAGGAAGTGACAGCTACCTTTCTGGTATTGTTACCTTGGGATCTGCCACTCTGCAGCTCCCGTAACCTCTTGAAAAGATCAGAAGTTGGTTGACCATCCCATCTGTTCATGTTCTTACCAAACTGATCAGGCAAAGTTATCCACATACTGCCACGTGATTGCCTCTGCTGTCTGTTTTGGTTTGACCTGTTCTGGAATGGCCTTCTTGGAGGACATCTGTTTCTGACAGCTGAAACATGTATCCATCTGGAGGAAGAGGAATCAGCATCATTCCCCTTCATCAAGTTGGATATGGAGGTTTTAAATTCCTCCTCCAGCTCTTTCATGCAATTCTTTATCTCTCCAGACAGAGTTTCAATGGCTGAAACCAAAGAAGTACGTGCGAGACTATCCTCCAATTGCCTCATTTAGTCAGTGAAATGGCCAACAGTGGGAGGCACTCCACCATAATTTCTTGCCACAATTCTGCTTGCCAGAATAGTAGCATAATTAGGAGGAGCATGCTTAATGATCTTTTTGGCAAGGCCTGTCCCTACAGGAATTTCAGCTTCTTATGATCTTACGGCTTGCCGCCTACCACCAACACTGGGGCTCCCATATCAAAACACCTGGCTAGCCAAGACAGGACTGGCTCAGTGTCTCCTCTGGTGCAATCCTTCCTCACATGTCTAATTTCCTGTCTGGGTGCATTAGTTGACTGTATATCATCCTCATCATCATCATCTTGAGGACGCTGTCCCCATACTCCTACTGTAATCCTCCGTGCAATTTCCTGGCGTTCAGAGTCAATTCCAGCAGTTGCTAATTTTCCAGGGTCCACATATGTGGCAGTTTGGGCTGGATGCCCCCTGCTAGTGCCACATGAGATACACCTCTGGTGTCCCGGGTGCCCACCCCATTCTCTGCCTCTTTCTTCCCTCTCTGCCCCCGTGGGAGATGCTCTCTCTTATCGGGTAACGGTGGGGGAGTATCTCTCTAGGCCTCTTAGGCCTGTCTAGGCCTAATGCCAGGAGGAGAATGGAGGGGGGGGCAGTCTCAGATCTGGCCAGCCTGAGACTCACCTAGCAGTGGGAAGGGGGGAAGAAAGAGCCCTGGGGGTTTTGGGTAGACCCTCAGGTGGGAGAAGGGAAGGATGGAGAAGCCTCTGGGAATTATGTAAGGGACTCTGTATGCTTTAGGATGTTCTTTGCCACTATGCTTTGTCGTTTTCTGTAGTTTCTGTAGTTTCACCAATCGCTTTTCCATTTAAACTTTCCATCACTCTCCAATCCGTTTGTGTGTATCATTGTTTTGTCCCTTTTGGGGCAAGCGACGATCTGTCTGGCCTCAAACCAGACAACATCCTGACCTAGATCTCCATCATCTATGTGTGGTCTCAAGAGGTCTGCCAGAGTTTTAAGGCTAACCTTCTCTTCCTCCCCAGAAGGATCTTTCTTAACAGAGGGACCCTGAGCAGAAGGGCCCTCACCTCCCTGAGCTGAAATTCCCCCCACACCAACAATAACCAGGCTAGCTCAGTCTGGAAGCGAATGAAAGCTGTATTTACAAGCAGATCTACAATCTATGATGAAATTCAATGAATATGTACAAATATACAAAATTCACAACATTTACAAATATATACAATCAACAGAAAAGCACAACCAAGCTCCCTTTGCTTCCCCAAATGGAACCTTTCCCAGGAGCCTCTTTCCCAGGGGCTTCCTCCCCCAGACCCCCCTGGCAGAAAGCAGAGTTAGTAAAAAAGCAAAAAGGCTGTTAACTTAGCTCGCCAAGGTCAGTGTGTTATCTTCAGCCAGAAGAGAAGAAACAGCAGCCACACAGCCCAGCAAGTTGCCCCGACTGAAGACTGCCCCACTTTGTTTTGAGTAGTAGTTCTTAAATGTTTCTATGAATCGAATGGAAGTGTCACCCAATAGTGACTTCTTTACATTCTTTCCCTTTCCCTTCTTGAACTTTGCAAAGAAAAATTAAAGAGACAGTTTCAGACCATCACACACAGGGAGGTAAAAGTTGACATCCTCCTCCTCCCCCCACAGTCTTTTACAACTTCACAGCACGGGGTGAGATCTCCTTCTCACCTTCTTCCTCACTATCAGATGCTGTTGAGGATCATTAGGGTAGACCAATGACAACTGAACAAAGTCTCCGGGGATTTTCCACTTCATAGGGATCTTAAGCCGCTCATTAGGAAAAGGAGATTTCTGCTCTCCAGGGCTCTTTTCCTCTGGCGCTGACGGAGCAGCTGGGCAGCTAGGGGCAGGGGGGGCGGAGAGTGCTGGTATGTCCTCCACTGCTTTAGTTATCTCCCCCACACCCAGCTCAATTCCCTTTTCTTTTAGCTCTGTTTTAAATTCCTCCTCCTTTTTATCTTGCTCTTGCTTGGTGTCTTTTAGCGTTTCATTAACTATTTGCCAGGTAGTATCCATATCTACAACTTCTTTATCTCCTTTCATTAAGGCATCCCATAAATAATTAACCAGCTTCTGCCATGCAGCAACACTAAAGGTGGCGCTGCAAGATAATTCAATTCCTTGCTGCTTACCCCATAAAAGCAGCCTCCTTAAATCATACTAAGTCCTTTTCCTTTGTTAGATTCTGTCCCATTGTGCTCCTGGTGGCTCACCTTAATAGGTGTCGAAGTACAGGTCCGGGCTGAGGTGGATTCCTATGATGCAGGCTGGAGGGCCTCTCCGGCGGGGCCACACACCTCGGGGGTGGGGCACGGCATGGTTCTCTCGGCTCAGGCGGCCCCCGGGTCCCTTGCCGGTGGCAGCGGCGGTGGGGCAGTGCTGCCCTGCCCTCAGCTGGACTCCGGCCACCGGAGGCTGGTGGCGAGGCCATGCCGGGGCCAGGCTGGGTGGGCTGGGCTGTGGCACCGCCGCTTGTCCAGCGACCTGCGTCTGTGTGCCTGTCTTGTCTTGTCTTGTCTGCGGGGCTGCGATGGGGTGAGTGCCTCCTGCTCCTAGTCCCGTTTGCACTTCAGCCGTCTCTGCCTCCCGCTTCTCTGTGATACTAAACATGAGTCCTTCAAATGTCCTTCAAATGTCCCTTTTCTTTTGCTGATTGACAAAGCTCTTTGAGCCTCTTCACGCTCACGCCAGCACCTTGCTTAGCAAGTAATAGCGTGAATGATGCCTCCTGGCTCATATTCAGTAAAGCGATCTTATCATTGCGAGTCCAACAACTGGTGCGCTCAGTTGATTTCCAGCTCTCCCTCTAGGATGCCAATCCCCTGTCCACCGTCTGCACCTTTTTCTGACGTGGGGTTCCAGGGTCCCGTGCAGGAGGTGAGTCACGACCTCACACCCAGCTACTGCCGCTTTTGCCTTGCAGCGCCACTCCTGTTCCAGGTCAGGAATTGGTGCACAGCAACCCGCCTCTCTGCCAGCTTCTGCCACTGCTTTGTGGCATAGTCTGTTTTCTCGTTGCAATGCAACCAGATCCTTAATAGAGACATCCTGATCTAGTCCCTGTTTAGGCACCAAATGTAGGAGATTGACCAGTGTCAGGACACAGACTCAATATGAGTTAAAATCCTGCTCAGCCAGAGTCAAGACACAAACCCAATATGATTTCAGGATCTTGCTCATTTATTATTAAAAGACACAGGCTTTTTTTTATGTGCTGTCCATGCGAATAACATTAGGTCGCTATTGGCTGAAATACATTGTTCACACGCCTGTTACTGGACGCTGATTGGAATATGGTATCAGCAATGTTTTTCTGCCTTGCAGCTTTAACACCTGGCTTCATCTCCTGTTTATTGCTTTGCCAAGCTTTCTCTTATCAGCCTCTCAAGGACGTCAGCCTGTTTATAGTTAGTTATCTTGGATTGTGCAGCTCATGGCCTTTTATCTTCTAGCCATTTCTCTACAGACTATGATCTTTATTAACTTGTTGTAGAGATTGTTTTAGATTAGAAGGGATAACTTTGTCCTAATCAGAGAAATACTTAAAAGTGCCCTGTGGACTAGGGCTCTAGATGGCTGGAACAATCCTCGCTATCAATACAGACTGGGGGTGGAGGTGACAGTAAACAGCCCTGTGGAAAAGGACTTGGGGGTTGTAAGAGTCTAAATCTTGTCTCTCATGATGTGAATCAACAAAGATAAAACCACCCTTCCTCCTCACCCAGAAAACAGCTGCCCAGATAGGGGATGGTGATAAGACCCTCTGGAATGTCTGTGATGGATTTCCTAAGAGGAAAAAAACTGTTTTCTGTTTTTCCTGTGATTCGAACTTTTGAATCATCTACATCTGAGATAGCCGGAATGGACTATGAACTTTATTCACTCGTTGTAGATATTGTTTTAGATTAGACAGAAAGTAGTAGCAGCCAATGGAACTGTTTAGAAGGGGTGGATTGTCATGGTATTAAGATTGTCTTTTTAATTTTTCTTCACAAGAAAAATTAAAAAGCAGAGAAAGTGAAAGAATATAAACAAATCACTATTGGGTGTAAGAAAGCAAAATAATGATTATTCTAAACACTTCCGTTGCAGAGATAGAAATGTTTAAGAATCTCTGCTCAAAAAAAAGTTGGGGAGTTGGGCAATCTCAGCTTGCTCAACTTCTGCCTGCCTGCTTCTTCTCTGTCTGAAGATAACACACTGACCTTGACGAGCTAAGTCTAACAGCCTCTCTGCTACTTGACTCTCTGCCTTCTGCCAGGGGGGTCTGGGGGGATTTTTTCTGGCTCGGGGTGGGGGAGGCCCCTTGGGGAAGGCCCCTTGGGGGAAGGAAAGGGGGCTTGGTTGTGCTTTTCTGTTGATTGCACATATTTGTAAATGTTGTGAATAGTGTATATTTGTACATATTCATTGCATTTCATCATAGATTGTAGTTTTGCCTGTAAATACAGCTTTCATTTGCTTCCAGACTGAGCTAGCGTGGTTATTGTCTCTGTGGGATGGTTATTTCAGCTCTCACACTGTTGCAATTCATTATTTGGCGCTCCAACGCACGGCTATTGCTTGTATGATTTATTTCTGCTCAGATTAGAAAGCAAAACAAAGCTGCTTTGGATCCTTAGGCATTTTATCTATTCTGTTATCAATGTGATCATTTATCGATGGGCTGTTTCCGCCATGATAGATAAGATTGTGAGATATGTGGCATATAAGCTGTTTCTTTGGGGTAAGAACAAGTTACGGAAAGTTGTTGAGTTCTGTTCTGGTTTTATCGGAATAGGGAGCTACGGTAACTCAACTACAAATCTGCCAGCAGAAGCATATGAGTTTGCTATTCCTCTTGCAGACGGTTATGTGAACAAATGGAAGCCTAAATTGATTTTTATGCTAATCTTGAATCTGGTGTTTGTTGTAATAATCATACGACTACTGGCAGCGCTTTATGGAGAGAGGCGTGGAGCTATTTGTTCTAGCAGCTGGCGCAGATGTAAAAGAAAACACAGAAGAGCTCAGAGAGATCTGGGATTAGGTTCTAATTCTGATTACAGCGTCCAGGAGATCCCAATTAAGTGCAGAGAAGAGAAGGCTTATGAGAAAACTGCCGATAGCTTTGGCTCACAGCCAGTAGCGGCACCTGCAGGATCTCTGCCAGTAGCTCCAGAAACTTTGCCAGGATCTCAGATAACTGCCATGGTTAGGCAGGCAGGCACCATTAAGGAGGCACAGTATCTTCCTCCCTCTGCTGCCAAGATGGAAGTAGCAGCGGCTGCAGGGTCCCAAACAGCGCCTGCTGACTCTGCTCAGAATCCCTCTGTTCCTGCTGACTCTGCTGCGAATGTGAAAGCTAAACCACTCAATTTACATGCCACTCTACCCAGAAAGCACAAGGGAGCATCAGGAGGAGCTGTGGGTGCTGCAGGAGAGGGTGCAGAAGGTGCAGAAGGTCAGGATCCTTCTGTTCAGGGACCCTCTGTTAAGAAAGATCCTTCTGATGAGGAAGAGAAGGTTAGCCTTAAAAGTCTGTCAGACTTCTTGAGACCACACATGGATGATGGAGATGTAGGACAGGATATGGGCCCTAGTAAATTAGCAACATCTGGAAGTGCCTCTGAACTCCAGGAAACTGCACAGAGGATTGCAGCAGAACTATGGGTATAGCGAGCTAAAGAAGATGATGATGATGAGGATGATATACAGTGAGCTAATGCACCCAGACAGAAAATTAGGCATGTGAGGAAGGATTACATCAAGGAGACACTGAGCCAATCCTGTCTTGGCTAGCCAGGTGTTTTGATATGGGAGCCCCAGCCTTGGTGGTAGGTGACAAGTCGGGGACACTCTCGAAAGATACGGGCATAGACAGGCATCCTTGCAAGTGCATTGGTAAAGTTTCTCTGTGGGCACGCCTCTTACTGGCAGTCCTTATGAGGTACCCCAGCAGAGATGATTTACCATGGAACCCTAACCCTTGGACCACAACAGATGCCAAATCAAGCGTCTGAGAGAGTTTGCTGTGAGAGAAATAATGTATGGAGATCATAAGACGCTGAAATTCCTGTAGGAACAGGCCTAGCCAAAAACCTCATTAAGCTTGCTCCTCCTAATTATGCTACTATTCTGGCAAGAATTGTGGCAAGAAATTATGGTGGAGTGCCTCCTACTGTTGGCCATTTCACTGACCAAATGAGGCAATTGGAGGATAGTCTCGCACATACTTCTTTGCTTTCAGCCATTGAAATGCTGTCTGGAGAGATAAAGAATTGCATGAAAGAGTTGGAGGAGGAATTTAAAATCTCCATATCCAACTTGATGAAGGGGGATGATGCTGATTCCTCTTCCTCCAGATGGATACAAGTTTCAGCTGTGAGGAACAGACGTCCTCCAAGAAGGCCATTCCAGAACAGTTCAAACCAAAACAGACAGCAGAGGCAATCATGTGGGAGTATCTGGATAAGTCTGCGTGAACAGTTTGGTGTGAATATGGACAGATGGGATGGTCAATCACTTTCTGATCTTTTCAGGAGGTTACGGGAGCTGCAGGGTGGCAGAGCCCGAGGTAACAATACCAGTGTGCTGGTTTGAGGCCAGCCAGAACATCTCTTGCCCCGAAAGGGACAAAAGAATGACACACGCAAACGGATTGGAGAGTGATGGAAAGTTTAAATGGAAAAGCAGTTGGTGAAACTACAGAAAAAACTACACAGCATAGTGGCAAAGAACATCCTAAAGCATACAGAGTCCCTTACATAGTACCCAGAGGTTTCCCAATCCTTCCCTCCTTCCACCTGAGGGTCTACCCAAACCCCCAGGGCTCTTCCTTCCCCCCTCCCACTGCTAGGCAAGTCTCAGGCTGGCCAGGTCTGAGAGTGCCCCCCCCCCCCCCCTCCATTCTCCTCCTGGCATTAGGCCTAGTCAGGCCTAAGAGGCCTGAGATACCCCCCCGGCATTACCTGATAAGAGAGGACATCTCCCATGGGAGCAGAGAGGGAAGAAAGAGGAAGAGAATGACTCTGCAGATGGCTTTATAGGGTGCAGGATTTATGGGTAGAAATACACCATTTCCTGTGTCCACCCCTATTGGGCGGGTACCCAGGACACCAGAGGTGTATCTCATGCAGCAGTGGCAGGGGGCACCCAGCCCAAACTGCCACAACCAGAAGGGTAGCTGTCACTTCCTCAGTTTCCCAGAACAACTGTAATAGTTCCAACAGTCATTCTAATTCTGGTACCAGACGTTGTGCCAGCTGTACATGTGGAGGTTATCCCCACAATTAGGGGTGCCCTGCTTTCCGCCAGGGGGAGGAAAAGGATAATGGATATAACAGAATCTATGGGGATGTGTACATCAAGAGGCCTGCCAATTCAAACTTTCAGAAGTACAGGTCCTTGGTTGATACAGGAGCTCAGTGCACCATAATACTATCAAATTATCAAGGGGGAAACTCTATAACTATTCAGGGAGTCACTGCTGGATCTCAAGAGTTTTTTAAAAAAGAGGTTCATATAAGTTTAACTGGGAAACAGTGGAAGAAACATACTATTGTAACGGGACCTCATGCAACTTCTATTTAGGTACCTGATTGTCTGAGAGAAGGGCGTTTCAAAGACCCTAAGGGTTGTAAATGGGCTTTTGGAATAGCAACTGTAGAAGTTGATGGAGGAAAATTGAAGTTGTCCATTAGACCTGAGCTTTCAGATGAATCTGCAGTTGTGGGACAAAATGAGATAGAGGATGTGAAGTTGCCGGTTGCTTCTCAAACTGTGCATCACAGACAATACAGAACCTGCCGTGACTCTTCAAAACTTGACTCGTCAGTTGGAGAGTCAGAAGATCATCAGCAAAACTCATTCACCTTTCAACAGTCCAATTTGGCCTGTGCGAAAACAGAATGGGGAATGGCCTCTGACAGTTGATTTCCGTGCCATGAATGAAGTAAGTCCTCCCATGAGTGCAGCTGTACTAGTGTGGTAGTTTGAGCTCTGAGTTTAGGAGCTCAAATGATAATAGATATAAATTCCTCCCCCTGCCCCTCTCCCTTTTTTCTCGGCAGGAGGAGTAAATTTTTTTATTTTTTCACAAAAGGGAAAGGAAAAAAATAATTTTTTACATATATATATATATATATATCAGTAACGGGGGGGGGGGGGGTTCACAGAGGTGAGGGATGAGGGTAAGTGGGAAAAAATATACAAAACCAAGCCTGGATGGCCTTGTGTTTCCCTGGATGTCGGTGGATTCAGTTGAAAGAGAGAGAAAGGGCCCCAGCCACGTGGTCCGGTGCAGGAGACAGTGACAGCAACAGCAGCAGGAAGTCCTCTCAAGCAGACGAGGCAGGAAAAAGGGAAGAGCAGCAAGATAACCGCCCTTTTTATAGGCTTGCTGGACAGGAAGGGGAAGTGGAATAGACCACCTCTGAGTCAGGGGACCACCTTCTCCCAGCAGGGGAGGGGCCAAGCCCTCCCCAGATTAAATTTCTTTTGTCCACCTGGGGCTGGGTTCTTCTCAGCCCCATCCAGGATGGGTGTGCCCCAGCACAGTCCACCCCTCTATTTCACTTCCACTTTCCTGTCACAGTTTCTTTATCCAGTCATGAGTTGTGGTATTAGAGTTCAAATTGTGAGTCCCTCTTTATCCCAGCTGTGTCTCTCTCTCTCAGGGCAGTCTCTCTTTATCCTGGCTGTGTCTCTCTCTGTCCCGGCTGTGTCTCTCTCTCTCAGGGCAGTCTCTCTCTCTGGTGCCAGTTGATGCAGGTGGTGCTTGAGCTGGGCAGGAACGTGGAGAAGAATAAGAGAGAACAGGAAACCATCTTCACCTCTGAAGGGGAGTCAGGAACAGTCTATTGCTGTATGGGAAGCAGGAGCAGGTGTAGGCGAGATGATGCAGAAGTCCTTTTGAGCTGATGCTTGTGTGTGGTGGGTTCATGCTGGGTCCTGGACACCAGGTTGTTGTCAAACTAGGAGAGAAAACTTACAACGACTTATAACTATTATACAGTGATTACATTACATTAATTGGTGTTACCTTCAGAGGCTATACCTTTTCAGCCAACGTCACGTTTCGTTGTGGCACACACTGAATATCCCCAGTCTCTAGCATGACCCAGTATGTGTGACCAGGCCCCTCAGCAGAGACCACCCCTCAGGTTAGTTTGCCCCCACCAACAGCAGGGAAAACCCATACTGATTTTCCTAGTAGGTTTTTCTCATTGATCACAGGAACTCCATCTCCATCCACTGTTTGCAGCAGGTTGGACTGGGCAGGACCAGCTCGGTTTACAGACCCTCTGCTATTGACTAACCAAGTGGCCTGAGCTAGGTGTCTTTCCCAGTTCCTAAAGGTTCCACCCCCCATGGCTTTTAGGGTGGTCTTCAACAAGCCATTGTAGCGTTCAACCTTTCCTGCAGCTGGTGCATGGTATGGGATATGGTAAATCCATTCAATCCCATGTTCCTTTGCCCAGTCCCTTGTGAGATGGTTCTTGAAGTGGGTTCCATTGTCCGACTCGATCCTCTCTGGGGTGCCGTGTCTCCACAGGACGTGTCTCTCCAGGCCCAGGATGGTGTTGCGGGCAGTGGCATGAGGTACTGGGTAGGTTTCCAGCCACCCTGTACTTGCCTCCACCATGGTCAGTATGTACTGCTTGCCACTGTGAGATCGAGGAAGGGTGATGTAGTCGATCTGCCAGGCCTCTCCGTACTTATACTTTGACCATCTCCCCCCATACCATAAAGGCTTCATGCGCTTAGCCTGCTTTATGGCAGCACAGATGTCACACTCATGAATAACCTGGGAGATGGCTTCCATGGATATGTCCACTGACCTGTCCCGAGCCCACCGGTATGTGGCATCTCTCCCTTGGTGACCTGAAGTGTCATGGGCCCAGCGAGCTAGGAATAGCTCACCCTTGTGTTCCCAGTCCAAGTCTATCCGGGAGATTTTAGCAGCCAGATCTGCTTGGTGGTTGTGCTGGTGTTCCTCAGTGGCTCTGCTTTTGGGGATGTGTGCATCGATGTGCCGTACCTTTATTGGCAGCTTGTCCAGATGGGCAGCAATGTCTTGCCACAGGTCTGCGGCCCAGATAGCCTTTCCTTTCCTCTGCCATCCGTTCTTCTTCCATTCCTTCAGCCACCCCCATAAGGCATTTGCCACCATCCAGGAGTCAGTATATAGGTAAAGCACCAGCCAGTTCTCCCGTTTTGCTATATCCAGGGCCAGCTGGACAGCTTTTACCTCTGCATACTGACTGGATTCGCCTTCTCCGTCCCTTGCTTCTGCCACTTGCCTTGTTGGGCTCCAGACAGCTGCCTTCCATCTCTGCTTGCTTCCTACAAGACGTCAAGATCCATCTGTGAAGAGAGCATAGCCCTTTTCATTATCAGGGAGGTCATTATATGGGGGAGCTTCCTCAGCATGGGTCACTGTCTTCTCTGGTGGCATCCCAAAGTCAGCACCCACTGGCCAGTTGGTGATCACTTCTACTATGCCAGGGCGTTCAAAGTTCCCCATTCAATCTCGCTGAGTTATCAGGGCCATCCATTTACTCCAGGTGGCATCTGTGGCATGATGTGGGGTTGAGCCCCTCCCTTTAAACATCCAAGTCAGGAGTGGAAGCCTTGGAGCTAAAAGGAGTGGTGACTCGGTCCCAGTTACCTCAGAAGCAGCTCAGACTCCCTCATAGGCAGCTAGGATCTCCTTTTATGCTGCAGTGTAGTTGGCCTCAGAACCTTTGTACCCCTTACTCCAGAAACCTAGGGGCCTGCCCCTTGTCTCACCAGGAGCTTTCTGCCACAAACTCCATGTAGGACCACTCTCACCAGCCGCAGTATACAGCACATTCTTGATCTCTGGCCCAGTTCGAACAGGTCCCAGAGCCATAGCATGGGCCACTTCTCGTTTTATCTGGTCAAATGCTACCTGTTGCTCAGATCACCACACAAAACTATTTTTCTTCCATGTTACATGGAAGAGGGGTTTCACGATTTGACTGTACCTGAGAATGTGCATTTTCCAGAAGCCCACAAGCCCCAAGAAGGATTGTGTCTCTTTCTTACTAGTGGGTTGCACCATAGTGGCTACCTTATTCACCACATCCTGAGGGATGTGGCAACGGCCATCTTGCCATCGAACTCCCAGAAACTGGATCTCTCTGGCAGGCCCTTTTACCTTGCTTCTCTTAATGGCAAAGCCAGCCTCCAACAGGATATCGATTATCCTCTTACACTTCTGATAGACCTCCTCTGCTGTCTCACCCCATACAATGATATCATCAATGAACTGCAGGTGCTCAGGGGCTCCACCCTTCTCCAGTGCAGTTTGGATCACTTCATGGCAGATGGTAGAACTGTGTTTCCACCCCTGGGGGAGACGATTCCATTGATATTGGACACCTCTCCAGGTGAAAGCAAACTGTGGCCTACATTCTTCTGCAATGGGAATGGAGAAGAAAGCATTAGCAATGTCTATTGTGGCATACCACTTGGCCGCCTTCGATTCCAGTTCGTACTGGAGCTCCAACATGTCTGGCACAGCAGCACTCATCAGAGGAGTCACTTCATTCAGGCCACGGTAGTCCACAGTCAATCTCCATTCCCCGTTTGCCTTCCGCACTGGCCATATTGGGCTGTTGAAAGGTGAATGAGCTTTGCTGATTACCTTCTGGCTCTCCAGTTGTCGAATCAGTTGATGTATGGGGTGCAGAGAGTCTCGGTTGGTCCTGTATTGCCTGCGATGCACTATGCAAGAAGCAACTGGTAACTTCAAATCCTGCACCTTATGGCTGCCAACTACGGAGGAGTCATCTGACAGCTCAGGCATGGCAGACAGCTGTTCCCTGTCTGCAGTCCCTACAGCTGCTACTCCAAATGCCCACTTGTGCCCCTTAGGGCCCTTAAAACATCCCTCCCGCAGAAAGTCAATGCCAAGAATGCAAGGTGCATCTGGACCAGTCACTATGGTGTGTTTTCCCCACTCATTCCCAGTCAGGCTTATCTCAGCCTGCAGTACAGTCAGATCTTGTGAGCCCCCTGTGACCCCTTGAATGGTTATGGGCTCGGTCCCTCTGTAGCTTGATGGTATTAGGGTGCATTGGGCCCCTGTGTCCACCAGAGCTCGGTACTTCAGGGCTTCTGAAGTGCCAGGCCATTTCACAAACACATCCCAGTACACTCTGTTGTCCCTGACCTCCACCTGGCTGGAGGCAGGGCACCTCTAATGCTGGCGGCGAAGCCCACATTTGTCACAGGGCCCTGTGTTACTGGGAGAAGGGTCTCTTGAACAGGAGGAACCACCCTGGGAAACTGGGGCTGCCCTTCTCCTGGGCGAGTTATTCCCATTGGGGCCACCTTGTAGTTCCCGTACTCTGGCCCAGAGTGCAGAGGTGGGTTGGCCATCCCAGCGGTTCATGTTTTCCCCATGGTCACAGAGAGCTCTCCACAGAGCCACCCTTGACATCCCCTGATTAGCTTGGGGTGATCTCCTAGGGGGAGGAGAATGACATTTATTCCTGATGGCTGAAACATGGATCCATTCTGATGGAGAAGGTGAAGGGGGAGAAAAGGTGTCATCCCCTTCCTTCAGTTCAGGCTTGGAGGCCTTAATCTCTTTGATGATGTCTTTAGTCAGAGCCTCTATGGCTGAGATTATGGGCCTGTGACTGACACTGTCCTCATATTCCCTCAGGTCACTAGCAAACTCACCCACAGTTTTAGGACTTCCATCCTGTCCAGTCAGGAGTATCCCTCCTAGTGTTTGTGCATATCTTTGAGGGGCACCCTGGATGAGTTTCTTTACTAAGGACCGTTTCATGGACACCTGATCTGGGTCCAAGGGGAGCTGGCCATTTCCATAGATGATCTCCAGCACAGCCATCTGTCTCAGGTACCGAATGCCCTGTTCCATAGCCGTCCATTTAATTGGGGCCCAAGGCAAATCCTCTCTGGTAGGGTACCTGCGCTTTATAGCATTAGTAATCCGGGCCCAGAGAGTGTGTGTTCCATCGAGTTTTGCTAATTCTTTATCCAGACTGGCATCATGAGACAGGGAGCCTAGAAGCTTCGCCTCCCTCTTATCTAGATCTACAGTTTCTGCACCCTCATCCCAACATTTTAGGGTCCAGTTTAGTACTGTCTCACCCTCTCTCGGTGCGTAGTCCAGACGAGTTTGCCTTAATTCTTTTCTGGGCAGAGATGTGATGGTTATGATCTCCTGATCTGAGTCCTCTCCATCTGCTGGTGGGTTCTGAGATGTGCTGGGTCCTGCTGAGGTGCCTTCTTCACCATCCATATTTGGAGCTAATTTTTGCATCTTTTTCCTGCGTGTGGTAACCGGTGCTAGGGAAACTACAGGTGGAGGAGCATCAGGGGTTATGTGTGAAGCTGTTGGTGGGGGGTCAAACCCTCGGGGCTGGGTCTCAGGTTTGTCCAGCCTCGATCGGGCTGGACAGCATTCACAGAGCCAGACCCCTCCCTCCTGTTTTCATAAACATTATCACAGTGCCTGCAGTGCTTACAGCTCTCTGCCTTTGGGCCATTAAGGCTTACAAAGGAATTCCCTAAACCGATTGTCCCTCCACAAATAGCTCTTAATGGGTTAGGGCACCCCCTTCCCCACATGGCCAGAGCTAGTATGATTATCAAGATTACATTTAAGCCTACAGAACATATTTTTACATAGTCCCATTCTCCTTCAGCAATATTTTTATCCACACGTTTAGTTTCATAATAGGTTTCAGAGAAATTCTTTATGTCAGAAAAGTTTGAGAAGTGCCCACCGCCAGTAAGATTGATGGAATTCAAAAGGTACATGCAAAACTGCATTGGCAGAGTTTTTATCCAGTCAAGCAGCATCTCTATAATTAACCAAAGCACATGGTAAGTCAGTAGTTTATACACATGCGTCCAAAAGATCCAGCCAACAGCCCATCCAAAAACTTGAACCATAAGAATCTGTAAAATTACCATCTCTACTTCCAAACCCTTCTTTCCCAATCAGGTGTTATTTTCAAGCAAAAGAAAAAAATATTATTTCCCAAACCTCACGTTGGGAGCGCCAAAAGAAATATTGTGGTAGCTTGAGCTCTGAGTTTAGGAGCTCAAATGATAATAGATATAAATTCCTCCCCCTGCCCCTCTCCCTTTTTTCTCGGCAGGGTGGAGAGAGAGAAGAAAGAAAAAAAAGGGGATAGGGGAAAGGAAAAAAAAAATCGTGAAAGAAATATTCTGAAGTCGGTTTGGAAGTAGGAGGAGTAAATTTTTTTCTTTTTTCACAAAAGGGAAAGGAAAAAAATTAATTTTTTACATATATATATATATCAGTAATGGGGGGGGGGGGGGGGGTTCACAGAGGTGAGGGATGAGGGTAAGTGGGAAAAAAAATACAAAACCAAGCCTGGATGGCCTTGTGTTCCCCTAGATGTCGGTGGATTCAGTTGAGAGAGAGAGAAAGGGCCCCAGCCACGTGGTCCGGTGCAGGAGACAGTGACAGCAACAGCAGCAGGAAGTCCTCTCAAGCAGACGAGGCAGGAAAAAGGGAAGAGCAGAAAGATATCCACCCTTTTTATAGGCTTTCTGGACAGGAAGGGGAAGTGGAATAGACCACCTCTGAGTCAGGGGACCACCTTCTCCCAGCAGGGGAGGGGCCAAGCCCTCCCCAGATTAAATTTCTTTTGTCCACCTGGGGCTGGGTTCTTCTCAGCCCCATCCAGGTTGGGTGTGCCCCAGCACAACTAGACATGATGGAACTCCAATATGAGCTGGAATCCAAGGAGGCCAAATGATATGCTACCATAGACATTGCTAATGCTTTCTTCTCTATTCCCATAGCAGAGGAATGCAGGCCTCAGTTTGCCTTCACCTGGAGAGGCATTCAATACACATTCAATTGTTTGCCCCAGGGGTGGATTCACAGTTCAACCATCTGCCATGCAGTGATCCAGGATGCTTTGGAGAAAGGTGGAGCTCCAGAACACATTCAGTTCATCGATGACATCATCGTCTGGCATGAGACTGCTGAAAAAGTCTTCGAGAAAGGTAACAAAATCATTGACATTCTCTTGCAAGCTGGTTTCGCTATCAAGCCAGACAAGGTGAAAGGACCTGCCAGTTTCTGGGAGTGCGATGGCAAGATGGTCACTGTCACATTCCAGTGGATGTGACAAACAGAGTCTCTACCATGGCAAATCCCATCAATAAGTAAGAAACTCTACGTTTCTTAGGTACAGTGGGATTTTGGAGGCTGCACATTCCTGGAGACAGTCAGATTGTGAAACCTCTCTATGATGTGACTCGAAAGAGAAACAGTTTCCAATGGGGTCCTGAGCAACAAGCAGCCTTTGACCAGATAAAGCGGGAGGTAGTCCAAGCGATGGGTCTGGGACCTGTCCGAACTGATCCAGACATTGAGAACATTCTGTACACGGCCGCGAGTGACAATGGTCCAACCTGGTGCTATGGCAAAGAGCTCCGGGTGAGACACAAGGACGTCCTCTTGGTTTCTGAGGTCATGGTTGCAGAGGCTCAGAAGCAAACTACACTCCAACAGAGAAAGAGGTTTTAGCTGCTTATGAAGGAGTGAAAGCTGCTTCTGAAGTGATTGAAACTGTGTCACATAGTCTTCTAGCTCCTGGATTGCCGGTTCTGAATTGGATGTTCAAAGGCAAAGTTTCTTCACCACATCATGCAACAGATGCTACCTGGTCTAAGTGGATGGCTCTGATAACACAGAGAGCTCGAATGGGAATTCTTGAGAGACCTGGTTTGGTGGAGATGATAATATAATTCCTTTCCTGCTCGCTCTCTCTCTGTTTTTCTCTCCCTTTGTCTCTCTCCCTTCTGTGTCTCTCTGTCTCTCTCCCTTCTTCTGTTCCATTCACTTTATTCTGTTAATAAATAGCCTTGGTTTTAGTATTTGGACTTATTTATGCCTTTAATTTCACAACACGGGAATGTTTAAAAAAGAACCAAGTGTCTCCCCCTCTGGACCGAGACAGGGGTGCTGATGGATGAGATGCTGGACATGAGCAGACAGTGTGAGCTTGCAGCCCAGAAGGCCAATCACATCCTGGGATGCATCAAGAGATGCGTTGCCAGCAGATCCAGAGAGGTGATTCTTCCGATTTACTCTGCTCTGGTGAGACAGAATCACAGAATTCAGAATTAACAGGCTGGAGTAGACCTTTGAGATCATCAAGTCCAGCCTATTGCCTAACTTCATCTAATCAACTAAACCATGGCAATAAGCGCTGCATACAGTCTTTTATTAAACACTTCCAGGGACAGTGACTCCATAATGGGGTGTTTGTGCCATTCACTCCCAGTTAGGCTCACCTCTGCTTCTAACACATTTAGCTTTTGGGATCCCCCTGTCACACCAGAAATGTGGATTGGTTCTGCTCCCTCATAGTTTGATGGCATCAGAGTACATTGCATGCCTGTATCCACTAAAGCTTTATACTTTTGTGGTTTTGATATACCAGGCCACCTGATCCACACAGTCCAATAGACTCTCTTGTCCCTCTCCCAAATGATCCTTCATATCATTGTTGGTGGGGTTCATAAACTTCACACTTGCTAGAAGCCATATCCAGAGGCTGAGGATTGGTACTGATTTCCAAATACCCCTGTCAATGCCCACCTCCCTAGACAAGGATCCCAACTGCTTGGCTTTTCTGCTTTCCACCTCCAAACCATTAGCTCCCATATCCCAGCATCGAAGCAGCCAGGTGACAATGGGCTCGTTCAGCTGGCGACCATAGTCCATTCGTATATCACGGAACTTACTCAATGATAAAGATCGAGTAACTATCTCTGGTATCTCTAGAATCTCTGGCACTTCTTCTTGTTCCCATAATTGCCCTGGTTCATCCTTACCCTTTGCAGTATGAGCTGTTTTCTGTGTGTATTTCTTTTTCTGTACAGGAGCGACCAATATTGGTACATGCTGGCTCTCTGATGCTACTACCTTGTCTCTTGGTCTGTTGGCAAGCCTGGAAACCTCCTCTTCCTCTTCCTCTTCCTCTTCCTCTTCCTCTTCCTCTTCCTCTTCCTCTTCCTCTTCCTGTTGAACGGCACTGTAAAGAGCTCGATATGCATGGGCCAGACCCCAACACATTCATCTGTCCAGCAGCAGAGGCAGCAGGGTCCCAAAGAGACCCTGGTAGCGCTGTTTCTGTGACAGTCCCTTCTGCTTCTGCTGAACCAACTGTGAATTTCCAAGTAGCACCAGTGTCGCTACACCTGGTTGCTCCTGTGGAAAAGGATCCTTCTGATCCAACACCAAATGCACCTCCACTTAAAGCAAACCAGTCTTAGATGACCCCTTAGAGGGTATGTCTAAGGGTACTCTTTCTCCAATGCAGATGTGAAGTCAAGCCAAGAAAGCTAAGAAAGGTGATAGTGATCAAGGTGACAGAGAGGAAGAGACAGTTACTCTTAGAGGTCTTTTTGAATTAGTGAAGCCACCAACAGATGATGAACATGCAAAACAGGGTGAGGACTTGATGTGAAATGTAAATTCTTGACGAGAAATGAACGGCAGAGATATTTATGGAGATTTTATAAATATTTATTTACACACTATATTACAAGTTATTTACAGTTGATATTTACAGGTCCTTGCATTCAGTTGGAAGAATCAGTTCTGCAGAATGTATATATACGGGTGTTTTGAACAGCTTTACAGGATCTAGAAGTTTAGAAAGCGAAACCAATTTGGAAAGAGGTAGAGAGGGTAGGGGGGAGTGCTTGTCAGGGACCGGCAAGCCAAAAAACAGGCGTTTTGGCACAAACTTAAACAGAAATGCTATGAAGAAATATTTGGCTTACTCACGAACTAAAGAACTTTGCGATATCTTTCCTTGATACTGTGTTTCTATTCCAGGAATTGTGGCACGGATGTGCCGTAATAAAGAAATCAAAAAATGGCGCCGATCACGTGGCACTGTGCCATGTGGTTGCTGCTTCTCCCGGAATGAAAAGGTCCAGAAAGGTTGTTTACCTACACTCGGTGGTGCCAAGACTTCCCCCCCCCCCCCCTCCAGAAGGGAGCAGGAAGAGGGGGTTCAAGCTGAACATGTAGGGACATGTCCTGGGACTATTTGGGATGTAGTCTTGGACATAAGCATCATTCACCACATTCCACCTCCTGCTTATGGACAAGTGTATGTGGGCAAATGTTGCTCCATGAGTGAATTTGTATCAAATAGGTTATCCTAACTTATATGAACATTGCAAGAACATTATACATATAACCCTGCAAACTGTATAACTATACTCTAACCAGAGTATACTGCAAAAGCAGTGTAGGGTAGCACCTGTTCTGAGCCTGGCATTGGTACTCTCAGTATTTCAGTTTCCACCCCCTGACTGGTGATTGACTTCTGGTCCTTATAAGGGAAGGTTTTCATTTTCAGTGTAGGCTGTCTGCTGGAACAGCTTCATTCTGTGGGGAAACAAAACTGGCCATGGCATATAGAAGCCAGGCTTGGCAATTAGTAATTTGGAATAATCCATTGAGTGCTTATTCGATGTGTTTTCCCATTGCTGTCTGTTGCTTCCCAGGCATATAAACCTCTGGGTTTAGCCGGTGTCATGAGCACAGTCCCAACTGAGAGTAACTTCACTAATACAGGTTGACCCACCTGCAACTGTGTTAGTGAGTGTGGGAATTTGTCCATTTGACCCCCTGGCATGCAGTTAACATCCCTTGCTGGTTCAGGGGGGCAAAATGCCTTCACTTTGGGGATACCATAATTCCCCCAATGATTGTTCACAGTAAAGTTTGCAGAAGGCAGACGCTTATCCCAATCACCCTTTGAGACGTTTGTGTGCTTTTTAATGAGGGCGTTCACCCTTTCAACCATGCCATTAGCCTGAAGGTAGTATGGAGTATGGAATGTCCGTTTGACCCCTTCCCCTCTAGCCCAGTCTTGTACTAAGGCTGAGGTGAAATGTGAACCGTTGTCACTTTGTATATATTCAGGCATAGGCAGGCTGCTGAACCAATCTTTTAGAGTTTCAATGGCTTGGGCTCCTGAGGTGGCATTAGTGGCAGTGGCCATAACTAGGCCTGAGACCACTTCCACCCCTACCAGTATATATCTCTTCCCATGTGAGGGTCTGAGGGGGCCAACATAATCACTTTGCCACGTGCTCCATAGCACTTTATCCCTTTTGATATGTTGGGCTGGAGCCAAATCAGGATGGTTAGCTTTTAGTCTGATCTGACACTGAGGACAGGCTGAGGCAATGGTTTCACATGCAGTCAGAGGAACTGGCCACCCTCTGGATCTACATTCGTAGTAGAGGTCTGACTTGCCTGAGTGGCCTCTCTTAATATGTAGCCACTCAGCTAGTCGCTCCCAGTCCTTTCCCTCGTGGTTGACCATATTGATTTTTGCCAAGTGATCTGCTTGCTGATTCCAGGCAGCAGCAGGGGTTTCCTTTCTGGAATGTCCCTTTACCCTGCCTACTTTAATAGGCCTGGATCGGCTTATTTCTAGTAGCCTTTGCCAGTCAGTTGCCCTCCAAGATTTGGTGTTACCAACTCTCCCCTGATTTGCTTCCCACTGACAAATAAATTAGTGGCACCTTTAAATGTAGCGTATGAGTCAATGTATATGGTCTCTGCACCATTTTCTGCAGCCAGCATAAGAGCATGCAGTTCTCCTACTTCAGCACTGCCCTCACCCTCTTCAATGACAGTTCTGTCTGTGCCAATCTCCAGAGCTGCGGCCTTATAGTGCCACTGCGATCCTACCCTACGGGAGGATGCATCTGTAAACCATACTCCTTCTGTACTGGAGTCAGTAGTTAATTCAGGGGCTACCTGAATTGGAGAAGGCTTGTAGGGTTGGAGTCCCTTTTCCCATTCAGAGTTCCTCCTTTCAGCACCTTTAAATGCTGTTGAAGAGAATAAAAGGGCTCTTCTAGGGACTTTGGAACCTTTTTGAAAATCCAGCAATCGGAGGCATGTTCAGAAAAGCCCCTTTTTGCCCTTAAGGGATCTCATGGGTGTAGAGGGTCCAGTTTCTGATAAGCCTTTAATTCGTCGTTCAAGACTTTTAGGCTTTCAGTGTGCCCTGGGGTCCAGTCCCAGACTTTGCGCTTTCTAAGCAAGCCATAAAGGGGACGAGCAATTACTGAGAAGCCTGGAATGTGCTTTCTCCAGTAACCCAAGGAACCCAAGAGCCACTGAATCTCCCTTTTGTTGTTAGGGATTTGGCCCTTCTCAATACCTTCCAGAGCATCCTCTGACACTGATATTGCCCCTGCTACCCACCAGGATCCAAGAAATTTGATCTCTTGTCTTGGTCCTTGACATTTGTCTTGTGGAACTTGTAACCCATTGCTGGTTAACAGTTCCCAGATGCCTGCAGCTACTGAGCCCACCTTATCTTTGTCATTTCCCCCCACAAAGATGTCATCTATGTACTGGGAGACACATCCTTTGGGATCTCAATAGTGTTTAGCAATGCTGCTAAGGGATTGTGTGCAATAGTACCTGAGTGGTTGTACCCCTGCGGGAGACGATTAAAAGTGAATTGGGAACCTTGCCATGTGAAAGCGAACTGAGGTTTGTCCTCCTTGCTCAAAGGAATCATGAAATACACGTCCTTTATGTCCAATGTGGCCATCCAGGTGTGTGATGCAGCTTGGATCGCTGTCACAGTTGCTGTCAGGCTCGGGACTGCGGCTGTGAGAGGGGATGTATTGCTGTTGAGCTTCCTTTAGTCGACAGTGATTCTCCAGCATCCATCGGGTTTACGCACTGGCCAGTCAGGAGAGTTGTAAGGTGAGTGGGTTCTGGTGATGATTTGTCTTTTTTCCAGGTCAACGATCACTTCGGTAATGCCTTGTCTGGCAGCTGCTGGTAGTGGGTATTGTGCAACGCATGTGATGCTCAATGTGGGCAAGGGTGGAGCGGCTTGTAAGGTGCCTACCCAGAGCGGTTTTGGTTCCTCCTGCTCCCGTTCCATAAGAGCCAAAACACCACAATGTACCATTAGGGAGATACAATTGCTTACCAGCAAAAACATCGAATCCTAGGATGTATTCAGGGTAAGGAAACAAGCTGTTTGCTGCTTTTCCTGTGATTCGACCTTTTGAATCATCTACATCTGAGATAGCCGGAATGGACTATGATCTTTAGTCACTCGTAGATATTGTTTTAGATTAG
This sequence comes from Indicator indicator, assembly GCF_027791375.1. Classification (NCBI taxonomy): domain Eukaryota; kingdom Metazoa; phylum Chordata; class Aves; order Piciformes; family Indicatoridae; genus Indicator; species Indicator indicator. The sequence goes on along the minus strand of NW_026539085.1, from coordinate 40,572 downwards.
ATGGATAGTAGTAGCAGCCAATGGAATTGTTTAGAAGGGGTGGACTGTGATGACTTTAAAAACTGTCTTTTTAATTTTTCTTCTCAAAGTTCAAGCAGAGAAAGCAAAGGAATGTAAATAAGTCACTACTGGGTGTAAGAAAGCAAAATAATGATTATTCTAAAAACTTCCATTGGACAGATAGAACTGTTTAAGAATCTCTACTAAAAACAAAGATGGAGCAGTCGGATTTGAGTTCTCGGAGGTCTGGCTGCTTCTACTTCTTTTCTGGCTAAAGATAACACACTGACCTTGACAAGCTAAGTCTAACAGCTTCTCTGCTTCTTAACTCTCTGCCTTCTGCAAGGGGGTCTGGGGAGATTCCTTCTGACTGGGGGGGTGGAGTGGCCCCTTGGGGGAAGCAAAGGGAGCTTGGCTGCACTTTTCTGTTGATTGTACATATTTGTAAATGTTGTTAATAGTCTATATTTGTACATATTCATTGCATTTCATCATAGATTGTATATTTGCTTGTAAATACAGATTCCATTTGCTTCCAGACAGAGCTAGCCTGGTTATTGTTGGTGTGGGGGAATTTCAGCTCTCACAATGTTCCACTCTACATGATCAGTTTGGTGAGAATATGAACAGATGGGATCGTCAACCAGCTTCTGATCTTTTCAGGAGGTTACGGGAGCTGCAGAGTAGCAGAGCCTGAGGTAACAATACCAGAAGGGTAGCTGTCACTTCCTCAGTTTCCCAGGACAATTCTAAAAGCTCCAACAGTGATTCCAATTCTGGTACCAGACATTGTACCAGCTGTACATATGAAGGTTATCCTCACAATTAGGGGTGCCCTGCCTTCTGCCAGGGGGAGGAAAGGGATAATGGAGATAACAGAATCTATTGGGATGTGTACATCCAGTGGCCTGTCACTGCAAAAATTTCAGAAGTACAGGGCCTTGGTTGACACAGGAGCTCAGTGCACCATAATACCATCAAATTATCAAGGGGGAGAATCTATAACTATTCAGGGAGTCACTGGTGGATCTCAAGAGTTGTCTAAGATAGAGGTTGATATATGTTTAACTGGGAAACAGTGGAAAAAACATACTATTGTAACAGGACCTAATGTACCTTGTAATTTGGGAATTGATTTTCTGAGAGAAGGGCGTTTCAGTGACCCTAAGGGTTACAAATGGGCTTTTGGAATAGCAACTGTAGAAATTGATGGAGGAAAATTGAAGTTGTCCATTAGACCTGAGCTTTCAGATGAATCTGCAGTTGTGGGACATCATTGAGACAGAGGATGTGAAGTTGCCGGTTGCTTCTCAAACTGTGCATCACAGATAATACAGAACCAACCGTGACTCTTTGGTGCCCATTCAAAACTTGGTTCGTCAGTTGGAAAGTCAGAAAGTCATCAGCAAAACTCATTCGCCTTTCAACAGTCCAGTCTGGCTTGTGTGAAAGCAGAATGGAGAATGGCCTCTGACAGTTGATTTCCGTGCCTTGAATGAAGTAACTCCGCCCATGAGTGCAGCTGTACTAGACATGATGGAACTCCAATATGAGCTGCAATCCAAGGAGGCCAAATGGTATGCTACCATAGACATTGCTAATGCTTTCTTCTCTATTCCCATAGCAGAGGAATGCAGGCCTCAGTTTGCCTTCACTTGGGGAGGCATTCAATACACATTCAATTGTTTGCCACAGGGGTGGATTCACAGTTCAACCATCTGTCATGCAGTGATCCATGATGCTTTGGAGAAAGGTGGAGCTCCAGAACACATTCAGTTCATCGATGATATCATCGTCTTGGGTGAAACTGCTGAAGAAGTCTTCGAGAAAGGTAACAAAATCATTGGCATTCTCTTGAAAGCTGGTTTCGCTATCAAGTGAGACAAGGTGAAAGGATCTGCCAGAGAAATGGGACAGCATGAGACTGAGGATGTAAAGTTGCCAGTTGCCTCTCAAACTGTATATCGCAGGCCGTACAGAACCAACCGGGACTCTCTGGTTCACAAAATCACAGAATGAACCTGGTTGGAAGAGACCTCCAAGATCACCATGTCCAACTGAAAAAAACCATCCATAAGCTGATTTGTTTGCTTGCGAGCCAAGCTGTCATAAAAAGACTCATTGACCCTTCAATATGGCCAGTGCGCAAACCAAATGGAGAATGGAGACTCTCAGTGGACTTTCACGGGTTGAATGAAGTGACTCCTCCAATCAGTGCACCTGTGCCAGACATGCTGGAGCTTCAATATGAACTGGAATCTGGAGAGGCCAGGTGGTATGCCACCATAGACATTGCTAATGCCGCCTTCTCTATTCCCATAGCAGAAGAATGTAAGCCTCAGTTTGCTTTCACCTGGTGGGGTGTCCAATATACCTGGAACCAATTGCCCCAGGGGTGGAAACACAGTCCAACCATTTGTCATGCAGTGATCCAAACTGTGTTGAAGAAAGGTGGGGTGCTAGAGCATTTGCAATACATCAACCACATCATTGTCTGGGATACCACAGTGAAGGAAGTCTTCTACAAAGGAAACAAGATAATTGACATTCTGTTAAAGGCCAGTTTTGCTCTGAAGGGAAACAAGATAAAAGGCCCAGACAGAGAAATCCATTTTTGGGAGTTCAGTGGCAAGATGGCCCCCTGGATGTTGTGAACAAGATAACTACAATGTTGGAACCCACGAATAAAAAGGAGACACAATCCTTCTTGGGGGCAGTTGGATTCTGGAGATTGCATATTCCCATCTATAGTCAGATTGTGAAACCTCTTTATGAAATAACTCAAAAGAGAAACCAGTTTGAGTGGGGACCTGAGCAGCAAGCAGCCTTTGATCAAATAAAACAGGAAGTAGTCCATGCTATGGCTTTGGGTCCTGTTTGAACCAGACCAGAGATCAAGAATATCCTGTATACAGCAGGTGGTGAGAATGGTCCAAACTGGAGTCTACGGCAAAAGGCTCTAGGGGAGATCTCAGGTCACCCACTTGGTTTCTGGAGTCAAGGATACAAAGCCTCTGAAGCAAATTCCACCCCAGCAGAGAAAGAGATATTAGCTGCTTTTGAGGGAGTTAGAGCTGCATCTGAAGTGCTTGGGACTGAGTCACAACTCCTTTTAGCACAAAGACTACCAGTTTTGACTTGGATTTTTAAAGGGAAAGATTCAACTCCACACCACATGAGAGAGCCCACATGGTCTAAATGGATGGTGCTAATAACACAATGAGCTCGAATGGGAAGTTTTGACCAATCCGTTATTGTAGAAATAATCACAAATTGCCCAGAAGGCATAGACTTTGGATAGCCACCAGAGGAGAGAGTACCTTATGCTGATGAAGCTCCTCCATATAAGAATCTCTCTGATACTGAGAAGAGATATGCTTTGTTCACCGATGGTTCTTGTCGTCTTGTAGGAAACAAGTGGAAATGAAAGGCTGCTGTTTGGATCCGTGCACGAAGAGTTGCTGAAGCAAGACATGAAGAAGGGGAATTTAGTCAACATGCAGAGGTAAAAGCCATACAGCTAACCCTGAATGTAGCTGAATGAGAGGGGTGGCCAGTGCTTTACCTCTACATCGATTCCTGGATGGCAGTCAATGCCTTATGGGGGTGGCTAAAAGACTGGAAAAGGAATGGATGGCAGAGGAAAGCCTATTTGGGCTGCCGATGTGTGGCAAGATATTTCTTCTCATCTGGAGCAAATACCAGTGAAAGTATGACACACTGATGCACATGTGCCAAAGAGTAAAGCAAGCGAGGAACATCAACACAACCATCAGGCCGATTTGGCTGCTAAAGTTTCTCAAGTGGATGCAGACTGTGACCTGGACTTGGACTGGAAACACCAAGGTGAATTGTTTTTATCTTGGTGGGCCCACGATTCCTTGGGTCATCAGGGAAGAGATGCAACATACCAATAGGCACATGACAGATCAGTTGATATACCCATGGACATTAAAACTCAGGTTATCCGTGACTGTGACATTTGTGCTTCTATAAAGCAGGCTAAACAAATGAAACCTTAGTGGTATGGTGTGATGAAGAGGTTATTAATTATTATTTATGAAATATGAATTATGGAAATTATTTTCATTAATTATTAAAAATTATTAATAACCGATTAATCACTATTTTATATACAGATTCTATGCATGGTTGTGAAATACATCCCATATGTGATGGTTTGAAACTGTCTTTTTAATTTTTCCTTGCAAAGTTCAGAACAGAGAAAGTGAAAGAATGTAAATAAGTCACTATTGGGTGTAAGAAAGCAAAATAACGATTGTTCTAAACACTTCCATTGGATAGATAGAAATGTTTAAGAACTATTACCCAAAACAAAGTGGGGCATTCTGCACATTCTGCGTTCTGCAGTGGGGGCAGTTGCTGGGCTGTTTGGCTGCTGTTTTCTTCTTCTTCTCTTCTGGCTGAAGATAACACGTACTGACCTTGGCAGCTAAGTTAACAACTTTCTGCTCTAACTAACTCTGCTTTCTGTCCAAGGGGGGTCTGGGGGGAAGCTCCTGGGAGAGAGAGAGGCCCCTTTGGGAGGGTCCCCTTGGGGGGAAGCAAAGAGAGATTGGTTGTGCTTTTCTGTTGATTGTATATATTTGTAAATGTTGTGAATTTTGTATATTTGTACATATTCATTGCATTTCATCGTAGATTTTAGACTCTGCTTGTAAATACAGCCTTCATTTGCTTCCAGACTGGGCTAGCCTGGTTATTGTCAGTGGGGGGGGGGAATTTCAGCTCACACCGACACATCATAAGTGGTTTAGTATGTACAGTTTGAAACCAATTAGAATATTTACAGAATTAATTTCTATTAAAAGAACGAAGGGTGCAATTCTGCCGCTTGTCCACCAGATTGAGACTCGCTTAAACAAGCGTCAGGCAAGAGATAAAGGACTCTATAATTCTACATTCCTCTGTCCCAGCTTTTGCTTTGTTCTTGTTACCAGGTCACAGTGACCACTGAGAGTTACTCTATCTATGTGTTTTCTTTTTACACAGCTGCACTCTGTTCCCAGGGCTTGCCGCCCATCAGAGACACAATGTCTCCAGTGTCTGGAGTGCTGGTCCCTAAATCAATTCCTTCATTTCCCCCTTCCTGTTGAACAATAAGGATTCTCTTAAGAGATCGATTAAGCCTTGTAGACATTGCAATATACAGGGTAACAAAAGCAATAAAAAGAGCAAAACAGCAAAAGCATAAATAATTGTTTTAGTAAGACTATGAAGCCAGCCAGAAATGGTTAAATGACCGAGACTGCAAGGTCCTCCTCTGATTCATGAGGGCAGAGCTGGCCAGTCTCTGTCCCCATAAATAAGGAAAACACCTGCAGGCAGACAATGAGGATGGGAATGCCTCTTCACTTCTCTGAATTCAGTTCAATTGCACCATGCAGTATAATTTCTGTACCTCTTCCCTGCTGGAGTAACATCCTGAATATCTGTGGCCTTGTCTGATGTAGAATTAAACACAACACAGTAATCCATTCTTACCAATCCTAACATCTCTTGAGGCTAGTCAGATTTGTCTTTTCAAATCCTTTACACCCAAAACTATGAAAGCTTTTAAGTGTGCCAGGAAGCACATGTAGAATGATCTTTTCAAGTTCAGTGGTTCAATTTTTTCAGTGATGTCCTTTCACCCATTCACTGATATGCCCACCAGACAGATGCTGAAGGGATTGGCAGGCTTTGATACAGCATGTCTTGTCCTATGGCCTTGGCAAGCGTGACCCACACATTTTGCTGTGGTTGCTTTGGGATCTGCAAGGCTGCTGCTGCAGTCAGCATCCAAAGGATGATGAAAGCACTGGGACCCAATATGGTCCAAAACCTGTTGAGACACAAGCATATCCTCCACCTGAGGTTATTAATGCACTGGTGGTAGTCAAAGAATTGAAATGATGTGTCATTGGGGTTTCCTGGGAATCATCAGGGAGCTGCAAAAAAAATTAAATTTTAAAATTTAAAACATACATAGCTTTGTTTAACCAGGCCTCTGAAGAGGACCCTGCCATTCCCCCTCTTTAGTTTTTGCAAAAGTCACTTCAGTGTACTGTGTGGGGAATGGGGAATACAGGGAACATGAGCGATACCCCACAACTGCAAGAACGAATTAATTTTACCAGATAGGTAGGATGGGCTAATTGTCTATTCCTGCTTTAGCTAACACTGCTTTCTGCCAGGGGGGTCTGGGGGGGAAGCCCCTGGGAGAAAGGCCCCTTGGGAAAGGTCCCCTTTGGGGGGAAGCAACGGGAGCTTGGTTGTACTTTTCTGTTGATTGTATACATTTGTAAATGTTGTAAATTTTATATATCTGTACATATTTGTTGCATTTCATCATAGATTGTATATTTTGCTTGTAAATACAGCTTTCATTTGCTTCCAAACTGAGAAATAAAAAAAATGTGTCAGTGTGAGCTGAAATTCCCCCTACCGACAATACCATCAGAGGCACAATGTCTCCAGTGTCTGGAGCGCTGGTCCCTAAATTAATTCCTTCGGTTCCTCTTGCTTCCCTCCAGATGGTGACAGTGGCTTTCCTTCTCCCACCCACGGTGGCGGGAGGGGGGCGAGACTTTTGCCAGTCAGCAGGTTTCCTTGGCAGGGCAGCGGGTAGTCCCTCAGCCGCTGGGGGGCTGGTCCCTGCTGGAGGCTCAAGGCCTGGCAGGGGTGGTATTGGCTCCCTGGATGGGGTTGGTCCGACAGGGCCTGTCCTGAAGGGAGTGGTCCTGCGAGGCGGGGCCGGGCCCTTTGGGGTTGGCCCTCGCAGGGTCAGCCAGCACTGCGGGGTGGGGCGACAGTTCCCGGTAGGCGGGGTTGGACATCTCCAATTATGCGCTGCGAAAGGTGTAGCTGGGGTTGGCCCTTGTGCGATGATGGGCTTTGGGGCCAGGGGAGCATCCCTGGCGAAGAGGCACAGCTACATGGAGCAGCAGTTCCCCTTGACTCAAAGTGGAGAGGTGATGCCGATTCTTCTCAGCAACTGCTTCCCTGTTTTAAAGTTATGAGGCAGTCCTTTGCTTAATTCAAAGGTATGGTGGGTTGAAATTCCCCTCCCAACATTAACTTCACCAGACTAGCTCAGTTTGGAAGCAAATGAAGCTGTATTTACAAAGCAAAAACTACAGTCTACAATGGAATGCAATGAATATATACAAATATACAGTATTTACAATATTTACAGATATTTACAATTAACAAAAACAGCACAAAGCCTTCCTGGCCAAAGCCAGGAAAGCTGGTTCTCTGCCTCCTCTTCCTCCCCCCCGTGGAAAACAAAAAAAAAAAAGAGAGAAAAGAAGCAGAGATTATGTTAGAACTTGCAAAGGTCAGTGTGCAGCTGTTATCTCCCCCAGCAAAGGAAGCAAGAAGAGAAATGCTGAAACAGCCTGCTCTACTGCCGCAACAGAAAACAGAGCTTTGTTTTGAGAACCAAATCTTAAGGGAACTATCCCTTCAATGGTGTCCTGGAAGTGGCATTAATGACCAAGCTAAACTGTTTGGCCACTGCCCTTTCTCCTCCCTCCCTGTTGCAGTGGTCCAGGTTAGAGCCAATAGGCAGGCGCCATTAAGGCTGCCTGGGGGGGGGTGGAAGCTGGACCCCGTGCCTCATGTTTCACACAGACATCTGCACGTGTCAGAGGCTAGTCGAGATGACATGTATAGTTTGCCCGCCATACAGCACTTTGAACTGATTGGCGATATTTGACAAGGTAATCTGTCATTGGGCCGTTCAGCTTTCAAAAAGGGAATTTATAGGGGGTGATTCAAAAGCCTACACCCTGTTCATTAACGGGATCCGAGACGGCAACAAGCACCTACTTCGTGCCTAACTTCAGGGCGATTACCTGCTATTGTCCTCATAGCAGCGTGTTTAGCTCCGAGCCACACCGCAACAGCATGCTCTCTTTCTCTCCCTCACTTCCTCCAATTTGGGATTTCGTCTTTGGATTATCCCTGCCCTTTGGTCTACAAGTTGCAGCTCTGTTCACCTCTTCATTTGGCAAAGTTTGGTGACCAGAAGCTCAGTGGTTCGTGAGCAACTAAAGCTAATTTACTTGGTTATTTCTGAAGTTCACAGACTGTTTCTCTGTAGCTTAGCTCCACAGCGAGGCCGGGAGGGTCTGTCCTGCCTCCCGAGGTGGCATAGTTGTTTGTTTTCGCATGATAAGAGTTTCCAGTTTGTTCCTCTGTATTCCAAGTTCCTGACTTTTCTAGACTGTTATTCCACTGTTCATTAATGTCCTATCATGTGTAATCAACCTATTATCGACTGGGCAAATGAACCTGAATCAAATTAGCGTGGAAAAATAATTTTTGATATCTAATAAATCATATTCATAATTTAGCATATTTCCAGCTTATAAATTTGATCATAATTCACATCAAGTGGAATCGTTTAGAATAATCATTATTTTTCCTTTTTACACCCAGTAGTGATTTATTTACATTCTTAGTCATTTCTGCTCACGATTTGTGAAAAATTTTAAAGGCATAGCCCTAAAACCAGTATAAAAGGAGAGGGTGGGACTCTCTCCCAAGGTGGTCCCGACTTTGAGTTACCTTGGAGTTGCAAGGCTGCGGAGCGGGCACAGGCGGCAGCTCCCTTTATCTCCCATTAATAGCTGGGTCACGTAGGGCGGCTAAGCTCCAGTCCTGCTTGTATGGGCTGGTACACACAAGGTTGCGGCTCATCAGTCTGCTGCCTCATGGCTGCAGCAGACACTTGGACTGCCGAACTCGGCTAGTCCCTTCCCCTCTGGGTCAAGGCTTACCCTCAGGGGTCCAGTCCTCTTTAAGACATGGCGGGCTCTTCTTCCCGGTGGGGCTGGCAATACGACACTGTAGTCTTCTGCAGCTTTCAGCAAAGGGTTCTCCTTTGTAGATTCCTCAGGTAAACTGAGGCACAGCGGCTGTTCCCAGGGCTCTCGAGTATTCTAGCTTCTCTCTGTGTTGCAGAGGCCACTAGTTTGCTTGCATGTGGGAGTGAAAAGACTTACTGGCAATGAGCTTAATAGCAAAGGTTTAGCTCATAGGCAATGAGCTTACAAAAGGAGAACGCAAAAGGAGAGCAACTTGTTTACAAGTTGGGGTGCTACATTGTGGTGATTAAGGATGGATGGTTATGAATTTATGAATTATGAAATATGGAAAATATTGTTTACTAATTATTAAATTATTAATAACCAATTAATCACTATTATATACTGATTCTATGCACGGTTGTGAAAATATATTCCATAACAGGTTTAGTATTTACAATTTGACCTGATAAGAATCTTTACAGAAATAGTTTCTAATCAAGGGAACGAAGGGTGCAGTTCCACTGCTTGTCCACCAGATGGTGACTTGACAAGACGCTTGGCAGCTGTAACTATGTACAGAGATATTTCCAATGTTATTCAGAGGTAATTAAAGCTGGAATATCACACAGCTAGGCGTGGGTGCTTTGAATTCAATGTTACTGAGTGTTGCACACGTGAAAAGATACACTGTGTCTTTGTAGTGAAGCAAGTTGCTGGGTTACGCTGGCTGCTCGCTGTCTGTCGGCCCGGGGCTGGTCCATCCGGGCAGTGACTTTCTTTTTCCTCCCGCCTCCACGGGTGGGGCAAGGCTTTCTTTCTCCTCCCGCAGCCATGGGAGGGGCGACTTTCTGCCAGTCTGCAGTTTCCCTTGGCAGGGTGGTCCCACGGCATGACTGGCAGCCGGGGGTGGGCAGGATCGGTGTAGCTCCCTGAACAGAGTTGGCCCAGCAGGGCCGGTCCGGGGGAGTGGTCCTGCACGGCAGGGCCGGGTCCTTCAGGGTTGGCCCTCATGGTCAGGATGATGGTTCCCGGTAGGTGGGGTTGGCTGTCTCCGGAGACGGGCTTCAGGGAAGGGGCGCAGTGGAGCGGCGCTTCCCCTCGACTCTAAGTGAGCTGACTATGCCGATCTCGGCGACTGCTTCCCATTTAAGGTTATGATGCAGTCCTTGGCTTCAATTCAACAGAGAGGAAATCTTTCTCTGTCTCTTTCTCTCGGGTTACTTTACCCTGACGGCTCAGGCCTCTGGAGTGGCAACAGTGGATGGTTCCATTATCTCCTGCGAACAGCGGAGGTCACGCAAGATGCGTAGCAGCTTGGTCAGCTGCTTAGCAGGCTGAAGCAATGTTGGACCACCGGGCTTGGGCTAGTCCCTCTCCCTCTGGGCCAAAGCTTACCCTCGGGGTTCCAGTCCTCTCGAAGACGCAACTGTGCTTACGATGCTGGTTTTTGTAGCTTCAGCGAAGGGATCTCCTTTGCTGGTTCCTCAAGCAGCTTGGGGAGCTGGCTTCGTTCCGTGTTGCAGAGGCCTCTAGTATGCTTGCACGTGGGAGTGAGAAGACTTAGGGGCCGCAAGCTTACGTAGCTCGAGCAAAGTGAGAGAAAGCAAAAGGAGAGAGCAAATTGGTAAACAAGTGGAGTAGCACTTAGAGATTTCTCAAGGCTGGATCTGGCCAATGGGCACACTTGTCAACAACCTGATTTACCCTATAGAAAGGGTGAAACTAGAATTATGCCCTTAGATGGAAAGAGCACGAGCATGTCATGCGATGGGTGCATGTAGTTGTTTACCTCTTAGGAGGCAGGTTGGTACCTGGGCCTTTGTCCCCCTCTCCTGAAAAGAGGGTGAAAAGGGGGGACTTGCCCAAACATGTTGGGACAAGTTTGCTAGTATTTGGGGGCATAATTCTGGGCATATGGTGCCTTCACCACATGCATGTAAGTTTCTTGTGTTGTGAAGGAGGTTATTAAATTTTTAATTATGAAATATGAATTATGAAAATTAATTTTATTGATTATTGAAAATTATTAATAACCGATTAATCACTTTTATATATTGATTCTACTGCACGGTTGTGAAAATATATTCCATATCTGGTTTACTATATACAATTTGACCCAATTAGAATATTTACAGAATCCAATTTCTAATTAAGGGAACAAAGGGTGCAGTTCCGCTGCTTTTCCACTAGATGGTGCCTTGACCAGACTCTTGCAACTAAGTACAGAGCAATGTTATCAAGAGGCAATTCGATCTGGAGTATAATGCGGCTAGGCATGGGGTGCATTGAACTGAATGTTAGCGAGCGTTGCACACTGTGTGTTTGTAGCAAGGCAAGTTGCTGGGTTACTCTAGCTGCTCGCTGTCTGCCCGGGGCTGGCCCAGGGCTGGGTGGGGGAAGGCTTTCCTCTGGACGGTGACTTTCTTTCTCATCCTACCTCCACAGGAGGGGTGAGACATTCTTTCTCCTCCCGCCTCTGTGGGAGGGGCGACTTTCTGCCGATCGGTGACTTCCCTTGACAGGGTGGTCCCATGGTGCAACTGCAGTGACCAGGGGTTGGCAGGGCCAGTGCTGGGAGTGGTCCTGCATGATGGGGCCAGGTCCCTCACGGTCGGCCTGCACAGTGTTGGAATGATTTTTCCTGGTAGGCAGGGTCGGCCATCTATGATCCCGGAGACGGGCTTCGGGGAAAGGATATGGCTCCCCTCGGCTCAAAATGAGCTGACACTGCCGATTCCCGGTGACTACTTCCCATTTAAGGAAACGATGCAGTCCTTGGCTTGAACTTAAAGGAGAGGGTGGCTCTCTCTTTCTCGGGAAATCCCAGGTTACATTACCCTGATGGCACAGGGCTGAAGAGCGGCGATGGTGAGTGGCTCCTTGATCTCCCACGAACAGCGGGGTCACGCAGGATTCTTGGCTGCTTGTCCAGCTGCTTATAGCTGTAGCAGATGTTGGACTGCCAAGCTTGGGCTAGTCCCTCTCCCTCTGGGCTAAAGCTTACCCTCAGTGTTCCAGTCCTCTCGAAGACGTGACTGGGCTTATGACGCTGGCTTTTGTAGCTTCAGCGAAGGGATCTCCTTTGCTGGTTCCTTGAGCAGCTTGGGGTGCTGGCTTCTTCTCCATGTTGCAAAGGCCACTAGTATGCTTGCACGTGGGAGTGAGAAGACTTACAGGCAATGAGCTCAAGCGCTGCGAGCCTACAAGGCTCGAGCAAAGTGAGGGAGCAAAAGGAGAGAGCAAATTGGTAAGTGGGGTAATACTTATAAATTTCTCAAGGCTGGATCTGGCCAATGGGCACACTTGTCAACAACCTGCTTTAGCCTATAAAAAGGGTGAAGCTAGAATTATGCCCTTAAATGGAAGGAGCATGAGCATGCCATGTGATGGGTGCTTGTAGTTGTTTATCCCTTAGGAGACAGGTTGGCACCTGGGCCTTTGTCCCCCACTCCGGAAAGGAGGGTGGAAGGGGGGACTTGCCCAAACATGTTGGGACAAGTTTTCTGATATTTGGGGGCATAATTCTGGGCATATGGATCCTTCACCACACTTGAGGCTGGATTTGGCCAATGGGCACTCTTGTCAACAACCTGCATTAGCCTATAGAAAGTGTGAAGCTAGGATTATGCCCGTACTTGGCAGAAGCACGAGCATCCCATGCGATGGATTTTGTAAGTAGTCGTTTACCCCTTAGAAGGCAGGTTGGGGTTTTTTGTGCCACCTGGTGGGTGCCTGGGCATTCGTCCCTCTCTGGTGGGCTGAGTACCCACTCCGGAAATGATGGTGGAAGAGGAAACTTGCCCAAAGATGTTGGGACAAGTTTTACAGTATTTGGGGCATAATTCTGGGCATATGGTGCCTTCCCCAGATATGGTGACCTCTGGTCTAAATATAAATATCACCAAGTGTGGCAAATTGACAGCATCATTCTGCCTTGGACTCGAACTGGTAAGCAATTTGTGCTTACAATCACAGTATCACAGTATCACAGTATCACAGTATATCAGAGATTGGAAGGGACTTCAAAAGATCATCAGGTCCAACCCCCCTGCCAGAGCATGATCACTTAGGGTAGTCTGCACAGGAATGCATCCAGATGGGTTTTGAAAGTCTCCCTTGTGCGGTGGGTTGAAAATTCCCCCAACATTAAATTTTGCCAGACCAGCTCAGTTAGACGCAAATGAAGCTGTATTTACAATCAAGACTACAATCTACAATGGAATGCAATGAATATGTACAAAATATACAATATTCACATATATTTGCAATTAATAAACAGCACAAGAACCCCCCTGGCCAAAGCCCAGGGGAGCTGCAACAGCTTCTCTCTCCCTGCCTCCTTCCTTACGCCCTTGTACACAAAGGGACAAGAGTTAAAAAAGAGCAGAGAAATTGTTGTTAATACCAGTCACAACAAAGCAGTGCAGCCAAGGTCAGTAGAAGTGAGTTAGTCTCTCCCAGAGCAAAGAAGCAAAAAGGAGAGAAAGATTGTTTACATTGCTAGCTTAAGTCCATTCTCTCTCCAATGGAATTGTTTAGAACTATCATTATTTTCCTTTTTACACCCAATAGTGATTTATTTACATTCTGCTACTTTCTGTTCAAGATCTGCGAAAAATTTTAAAGGCATAGCCTAAAACTACCACACCTCATCTGGGGGGGGGGAAGGGGGAAGCTATTGGTAGACCCCCACAGTTTTGTCCAGGGGGGTTCTTGTGCTGTTTATAAATTGTAAATACATGTAAATATTGTATATTTTGTACATATTTATTGCATTTAATATTTCTAGGTTGTAGTTTTGTTTGTAAATACAGCTTCATTTGCTTCCACTGAGCCAGTCTGGCAATTTTATTTTGGGGGGTGATTCTCTCATTTTATTAGTTGGGGGTAATTTCAACCCACCACACTGAGTGACAGTCTGTGTTGGAAGACAGCAGGAATAAAAAATTATTTCCAACTTGGACTTGACTACATACTATATAGAGACTGTTTCTGGTTTGATAAATAGCTCAATACAGGAATTATGGAATAAAATAAAGGGATGGAATGTTGTGGGTTAAGGATAAATGCCTTTAGGAACTAGAGAGTTGACAGTCCTCCAAGGGACTAGATAGATGCTGGAAAATCGTAAGCTATGTTATTCTATCCCATAAGCCCAGTATCTGCTATATAAGCAGAGTATAGAGATTATTCGGCCCTTTTTTCCTGGCCTTCTTTCTGTCTTCCTCTCTCTCCTCTTGGCACGGTACATCTTGCAACGTGGGGGAGGCCTGATGCCTGGTTTGGCTGTGACACCACCGATTTAACCCACACTGTTGACCTTCAAGCAGCCACCAGCAACGAGTGCATCAAAGCTCTTACCCTTAAAAATATTGAAACAACGCAAATCCCTATACCCCAACAGGCCAACCTATAATAAAAGGAGAATTAATGCTGAGATGAGTAACTAGGGTACCCCCTCCCAGGTGCAAACTTACATCACCACATTATTATCCAGAACAACAGATACTGCAAGCTCTAACAAGACACTGTATCCCAACCACCCTGTTAAACCAACTCAGGAGCGCCCAACTACGAACGATTTAAATCTGTAGAAGGAACTAGGCAAACACAGGGCCTGACTGTTTGCCAAAAACATAGCCTTCAGCCCACCAAGTATTGAAGGTGATGCCTGCCCAGTGACACCACGTTCAATGGCCACGGTATCCTAACCATGCGAAGGGAGCGCAATCAATTGTCCCATAAATTGAGACTTGTATGAATGGCTAAATGAGGTTCTAACTGTCTCCTACAGACAATCAGTGAAATTGATCTTCCTGTGCAAAAGCAGAGATAAAGACAAGAGGAGAAGACCCTATGGAACTTTAAAATCAACCGCCCATACCCAACTTTCAGTCCTACTAGGCCCATCACCCACCCCTTCCACACAGTGGCCCATGTTTTTTGGCTGGGGTGGCCCTGGAAGAAGAACAAACCCTCCAGAAATAAGACCTCACCTCTTAACCAAGAGCAACCCCTCAACATACTAACAGTTACCAGACCCAGTAGAACTGATCAATGAACCAAGCTACCCCAGGGATAACAGAGCAATCCCCTCCAAGAGCCCATATCGACAAGGGGGTTTATGACCTCGATGTTGGATCAGGACATCCTAATGGTGCAGCTGCGATGAGTTCTGGTTTTAGGATGAGGAGGAGCATAGGAATAATGTGGAGGGTTATTAGAATGTGTTCTTGTGTGGAGGAGTTTTGGATGGATGTGATGTGGGAGGGGAGGGGTCCTCATTGGGTTATGAGGAGTATGAATAGGGTGTACAAGGTGATTAGGAGGGTTGCAATGCTGGTTAGGATGAATGTGAATGGGGATCAATTGAATAGGGAGATTATAATGGTTAGTTCTGCTATAAGACTTGTGGTGGGTGGAAGGGCTATGTTAGTTAGGTTGGCTAGGAGTCACCATGTGGCTATGAGGGGTAATAGAGGTTGTAGGCCTCGGGTTAAGAGGAGAATTCAGCTATGTGTTGGTTCATAATTCGTGTTAGCTAGACAGAATAACATGGATGATGTTAGTCCGTGGGAGATTATTAGGATTATTGCTCCTGAGAAGGATCAGTGGGTTTGGATTATGCTGGTGGCGATGACTAGGCCTATTTGGCTTACAGATGAGTAAACAATGAGTGATTTTAGGTCGGTTTGACGCAGGCAGATGGAGCTAGTTATTACTGCCCCTCATAGGGCTAGGAAGGGGTATTGGAGGAGGTTGGAGAAGTGATTTATTAGGAGGGTAGCACGTATAATACCATATCCTCCTAATTTAAGAGAGCTGCAAAGAGCATGGGCTTCTACATGGGCTTTGGGGAGTCAGAGGTGAACTCCATATAGGGGGGCTTTTACTATGAATGCCAGGCTTGATAGGGGTGTAGCTCTGGAGTCAGTCAGGGGGGTGGGTAAGTTTAAGTATGGGGAGGTATAGGGTGCCAGTCTGTGTATGCAGGTGTAGGATGGTAACCAGTAGAGGGAGAGAGCTGATGAGGGTATATAGGAGTAAGTAGATGACAGTGCTTAGTTGTTCTGGTTGGTTGCCTCATTGAGTGATTAGGATTAGAGTTGGGATTAGGGTTGCTTCAAATGAAATGTAGAATAGTTAGACTATGATGAGGGCGGTAATAAAAATTAGGGTTAGAGGCTCGTGTTGGAGGTGATTTTGGCTAGCTAGGATTATGAGAGCTGAAATCCGCCCCACCGACAATAACCAGGCTAGCTCAGTCTGGAAAGCAAATGAAAGCTGTATTTACAAGCAAATCTACAATCTATGATGAAATGCAATGAATATGTACAAATATACACAATTCACAACATTTACAAATATATACAATCAACAGAAAAGCACAAGCAAACTCCCCTTGCTTCCCCCCAAAGGGGCCTTTCCCAAGGGGCCTCTCTCCCAGGTGCCCCTCCCCCCAGATCCCCCTGGCAGAAAGCAGAGAGTTGAGAAGCAGAGAGGCTGTTAACATAACTCGCCAAGGTCAGTGTGTTATCTTCAGCCAGAAGAGAAGAAGTGGCAGACAGCCCAGCAAGTTGCAAACTCAGACCCCAACTGCCCCAACTTTGTTTTGAGCAGGAGTTCTTAAACATTTCTATCTATCCAATGGAAGTGTTTAGAACAATCATTATTTTGCTTTCTTACACCCAATAGTGACTTATTTACATTCTTTAGCTTTCTCTGCTTGAACTTTGCAAAGAAAAAATAAAGAGAGTTTTAAACCATCACGCATAGGCCTTTTTAAACTGTGGGGGTGTGGTGGCCTTGGAATGTTCCTTCATGTACTACGTCTCATCATCATTGGAGTATGACTAGGGTTATGGTGAGTAGGCCTAGAGTCAGTAGGTGGGAGGAGTTGTAATGGAATCACATGACTAGGCCTGAGGTTGTTAATAGGGTGGCTGTGGCACCTAAAAGGGGTCATGGGCTGGGGTCAACTATGTGATATGAGTGAGCTTGGTGGGCCATTAGATGTTTTCTTAAAAGGAGGACGAATACATAAACTTGGATTATGGCTACTGCTACTTCTAGGATAGTCAGTAGGAAGAGAATGACAGTGGTTAGGATTGAGATCGCTGGCATGATTGACAGGAGGGCAGTGGTGGCAGTGGAAATGAGTTGGATGAGAAGGTGGCCAGCTGTGAGGTTAGCTGTTAGACAAATGCCTAGGGCTAAGGGGCGGATGAGTAAGATGGTTGTTTCAATCAGAATTAGTGGTGTGGGGATGCCTTCGGGTAGAAGATGGCCGAGTGAGGCTGAGGGTTGGTTTTGCAGACCTGTGAGGAGGGTTGCTAGTCAAAGTGGGAAGGCAAGGGCTATGTTTATTGATAGTTGGGTTGTAGCGGTGAATGTGTAAGGTAAGAGGCCTAGCAGGTTGATTGAGAGTAGGAGGATTATTAAAGATGTGAGGATTATGGCTCATTTATGGCTGCTTTTGTTTAATGGAGTTATTAGTTGTTTGGTGATTAAATTAATGCATCATGATTGTAAAGTGGTTAGGTGGTTGGTGATTCGTCGGTTGCCCAGGGAGGGGAGAAGAAGGGTGAGGAATAGTATGGCTGGGATGATTAGGGGAATTCCTAGGAAGCATGGTCTTGTGAATTGGTCGAAGAAGCTTAGGTTCATGGTCAGGTTCAAGGAGAAATTTTAGTGGTTGTTGGGGTTTTGTTAGATGGTGGGTTGATAGGTGTGAATGACAGGAGTTTGGGCTGGATTAGTAGGGAAAAGGATAGTCATGTGTGCTGGTTTGGGGCCAGACAGATCCTCTCTTGCCTCGAAAGGGACAAAAGAATGAGACTCACACAAACGGATTGGAGAGTGATGGAAAGTTTAAATGGAAAAGCAATTGGTGAGGCTACAAAATAAAACTACAAACTACAAAGCATAGTGACAAAGAGTATCCCAAAGCGTACAGAACCCCTCACAGAATTCCCAAAGGCTTCCCAATCCTTCCCTTCTTCCCACCTGAGGGTAAACCCAAACCCCCCAGGGCTCTTTCTTCCCCCTCCCGCTGCTAGGCAAGTCTCAGGCTGGCCAGGTCTGAGACTGCCCCCCCTCCATTCTCCTCCTGGCATTAGGCCTAGACAGGCCTAAGAGGCCTTGAGGATACTCCCCCGGCATTACCCGATAAGAGAGGACATCTCCCAGGGGAGCAGAGAGGGAAGAAAGAGGAAGAGAATGACTTTGCAGATGGCCTTATAGGGTGCAGGATTTATGGGTAGAAATACGTCGTTTCCTGTGTCCACCCCTGTGGGTGGGCACCCAGGACACCAGAGGTGTATCTCATGCGGCAGTGGCAGGGGGCACCCAGCCTAAACTGCCACATTCCACCCCTTATTTCATACCCATAATTCCTGCACCCAAAACATATCATCAAATCAGAAACAACTTTCAGATGACATGTCTGGCAAAGTCCAAGTCTCCATCTGGGCGTCCTTCCAAAGAGTCTCTCCCTCGGGCTCAGGTAACAATTCAGTCCAGCTCTTCTCCCTCATCCTGTGGAACCTTCCAGTGACGCAGAGTTCATTCTTCTGCATGGTGAACTCTTCATGGATCCGATGGGGCATCCTGGCCACCTGGAAACAACCTCATAACTTCTCAATCAAGCATTTCTCCATCCACTCAAGCGGCATGTTTCCACCCCTTGGGGCAATCGAGTCAGAACAATCAGGCTCCTCAACTCGACTCCTTCCACCCCTTGCAGGCAACAGCACGCTGAGACTTTCCAAAGCTGCACGGACCTTTCCCAAGGCCAGTGCTGACCGCTTCCAGCCGCGGCCCGAGGCTAATACGGATGCACACCACGCACAGGCACACCGCTCCCCCTGAGCGTACGCATGCCAAGGCGTGGAGGCATCCGGCTACACAGCCCTCCCCCGGAGAGGGAGTGGCTGCACCGCAACCCGCCGAGAAGAGAGGCGGAGCCAGGTGCTAGGCGCCATTTTCGGAGCACATCTGAAAATCAGGGGAGAGATAACAGCGAGAGCCGCCGTCACCTCTGCAGCCGCGGTACAGATCAAAACCGCCGCCACCCCTCGGGCCACTAAGAGCGGCTTTTCCAGCCAAAGCTATACTCGCTCCCTGGGTCCTCGGAAGCAGCTTTTGAACTGGAGCCACCGCCCGCCTTCTTGAGTTGCGGGAGCCACCACTCACCGCCCCGCTGCGGCCAGCCCCCACCGCCACGGGACAAGCCGACCCTGGTCTGCTTCCGACTGTCCCTCCCCCTTCCTCGGCTCCGCGCCGCTCTACTCGCCGCTGGCGCCGCGGGGAACAAAAGGGAAAGGGACAGGCACCGCATTCTTAAGCTTTTTTCCCCAGTGCCTGCAGCTATAGAATCGCTGCTGCTGCTTCGGAACAGCAGGAGGGATTCCACGCCACGGCTACGCACCAGGGTGTCCCTTCGGAACCCATAAAACGCCCACACGGTCGCCCCAGCACAAAACCTTGAGCCCAGCCACCAAAAACCAACAACGCCCAGATACCATTTTAACTTTTCCACCCCTGCTCTTCTCCAATCCAATTTGCAGAGTTCAGCACAGGAACCATCCTCTGCTACCAAAAATCTGTGCTGGTTTGGGGCCAGACAGATCCTCTCTTGCCTCGAAAGGGACAAAAGAATGAGACTCACACAAACGGATTGGAGAGTGATGGAAAGTTTAAATGGAAAAGCAATTGGTGAGGCTACAAAAAAAACTACAAACTACAAAGCATAGTGACAAAGAGTACCCCAAAGCGTACAAAACCCCTCACAGAATTCCCAAAGGCTTCCCAATCCTTCCCTTCTTCCCACCTGAGGGTAAACCCAACCCCCCCCCCGGGCTCTTTCGTCCCCCTCCCGCTGCTAGGCAAGTCTCAGGCTGGCCAGGTCTGAGACTGCCCCCCCCCCTCCATTCTCCTCCTGGCATTAGGCCTAGACAGGCCTAAGAGGCCTTGAGGATACTCCCCCGGCATTACCCGATAAGAGAGGACATCTCCCAGGGGAGCAGAGAGGGAAGAAAGAGGAAGAGAATGACTTTGCAGATGGCCTTATAGGGTGCAGGATTTATGGGTAGAAATACGTCGTTTCCTGTGTCCACCCCTGTGGGTGGGCACCCAGGACACCAGAGGTGTATCTCATGCGGCAGTGGCAGGGGGCACCCAGCCTAAACTGCCACATCATGACAAGTGTATAATGAAGAATCATGGATTGGGATTGAATTGGGGCATATCATTAAGGAAGGGGGGGGCTCCCACTTTCTCTAGCTTAAAAGGCTAGTGCTGATGTGTAGCTTCTTAATGATTAAGATGATAGTGTGGATGATCAGGCCTTAAAGAAATTAAGTGGTGTAGATTCAACTACGATAGGTAATGAAGCTGTGATTGGCACCGCAGATTTCTGAGCATTGGCCATAAAAGATTCCTGGGCGGGCAGTGATGAATGATGTCTGGTTAAGTCATCCTGGGATTGCGTCAGTTTTTACTCCGAGGGTGGGGATGGCTCAGGAGTGGAGTATGTCGTTGTCAGTGACGATAATGCGGATTGGGGATTCTATGGGAATAACAACTTGATGGTCTACTTCTAGGAGGTGAAAGTGCCTAGAGGGAGTTCTGTTGTGGGGGTCATGTACGAGTCAAATGAGAGGTCTTTAAAGTCTGTATATTCGTAGGTTCAATACCATTGGTGGCCAATGGCTTTTAAGGTTAGGTCTTGTTCATCAATTTTGTCTATTATATAAAGGATTTGTAGGGAGGGGAGGGCGAGTAAGATGAGGATGATGGCAGGGAGAATTGTTCAAATTAGTTCAACTTCTTGTGCATCAACCATGTTTGATGAGAGTTTTTCTATAAGTATAAGAAGATATAGGACTAGGCTGCAAATTGCTAGTGCTACTATTAGGGCGTGGTTGTGGAACTCAACAAGTTCTTTTATGATTGGTGATGAGGCATCTTGGAATCCGAATTGGGAGTGGTTGGCCATGTGGTGCATGCAGGGATTTCACCTGTGACTTGTTCTTGACAAGGCCATGTAATGAGTTTACTAATGCGCCATAAGAAAGAAGCATAAGTGGTTTGATGTGGTTGGCTTGAAACCAATGTATGAGGGTTCAATTCCTTCCTTTCTTGGACTTGGACAAAGGCTGGTTCTTCAAAGGTGTGATAAGGGGGCAGGCAACCGTGAGTTCATTCGATGTTAGTGTGGGTGAGTTCTGGCTGTAGGACTTCACGTTTGGGTGCAAATGCTTCTCAGATGATGAATAGGAGCATGATTACGGCTGTTATGGAGATCAGCAAGCCGATTGAGGATATGGTATTTCATAGGGTGTAGGCATCTGGGTAGTCTGAGTATTTTTCTCCAGGGCCACCTCAGCCAAAAAATACAGGCAGGTGTGTGGAAGGGGTGGGTGGTAGGCCTAGTAGGACTGAAAGTTGGGTATGTTGTGGCTGTTGATTTTAAAGTTCCACAGGGTCTTCTCGTCTTATGTCTTTATCCCTGCTTTTGCATGGTGTGATGGTTTTAAGGCTATACCTTTAATTTCTTCACATAAAGTTCGAGCAGAAAGGTAAAAGAATGTAAATAAATCACAATTGGATGTAAGAAAGCAAAATAATGATCATTTTAAACACTTCCATTGGAGAGAGAGAAATATTTAAGAGTCAGTACTCAAAACAAGGTACGGGCAGTCTCTCAGTCTGTCTGTCTGGTATTTCTCTGCTGGGCAGTTCTGCATTTCTCTTCTGCAGATAGCATACTGGCATACTGACCTTGAAAAGCTAAGTTTCTAACATTCTCTCTGCTTCTTGTCTTTCTTCCTTTTGCCAGGGGGGTCTGCGGAAGGCAGGGGAAAAGAAGCAGGGCCCCTCTGGAGCCAGGGGGCTTTGCTGTGTTTTTCTGTTAATTGTACATATTTGTAAATGTTGTAAATCGTGTATATTTGCACATATTAATTGCATTTCATTATAGATTGCCGTTTTGACTGTAAATACACCTTCATTTGCTTCCAAACTGAGTTAGCCTGGTTATTGTTAGTGTGGGAGGGGAATTTCAGCCCACCACACCACAACACATGGGAAGATCAATTTCACTGATTGTCTGTAGGAGACAGTTAGGACCTTGTTTAGCCATTCATACAAGTCTTGATTTATGGAACAATTGATTGCGCTACCTTCGCACGGTTAGGGTACCATGGCCATTGAACGTGGTGTCACTGGGCAGCCTTCAATACTTGGTGGGCTGAAGGCTATGTTTTTGTTAAAAAGTCGGGCCCTGGGTTTGCCTAGTTCCTTCTACAGATTTAAATCATCGCAGTTGGATGCTTCTGAGTTGGTTTAACAGGGTGTTTGGGACATGGTGTCTTGTTAGAGCTTGGGGTATCTGTTGTTCTGGATAATAATGTGGTGATGTAAGTTTGTGCCTGGGAAGGGGGACCCTAGTTACTCATCTCAGCATTAATTATCCTATTATTATAGGTTGGCCTGTTGGGGTATCGGGATTTGCGTTGTTTCAATATTTTTAAGGTAAGAGCTTTGACGCACTCATTGCTGGTGGCTGCGTGAAGGCCAAACAGTCTGGGTTAAATTGGTGGTGGTTATTGGCTGGGGGAGGCTATATTCTTTTTAAAAGGGGCTGTACCCCCTTTAAATTACTCCTGAGTGACTACATGATCATTGTGGTTGGGGTTTGGCATGAAGAGGTAATCGGGGGGGGGACCTTAGATTCGTTTCATAGGCAACCAGCTATCACCCAGCTTGGTTGGCTTTTCACCTCTACTGACAAGTCGTCCTACTCTTGCGACAGAGACGGGTTCGCTCAATGTGTAGCTGCTTGTAAGTAGCTCACTTGGGTTTCGGGGGGGCAAGCTTAAATTCATTTTGCTTGGTTGTTCTTAGTGAATCATGATGAAAGAAGTACAACAGCTGATCTTTGCTGTTTTGCACTTAATGCTTTCATTATTATTTCATCTTTCCCTTATGGTACATTTCTCTATCGTGCCTGTCGGAGGTGTGCTGGTTTGGGGCCAGACAGATCGTCTCTTGCCCCGAAAGGGACAAAAGAATGAGACTCACACAAACGGATTGGAGAGTGATGGAAAGTTTAAATGGAAAAGCGATTGGTGAAACTACAGAGAACTACAAACTACAAAGCATAGTGACAAAGAACATCCCAAAGCGTACAGAGCCCGTTACATAATTCCCAAAGCTTCCCAATCCTTCCCTTCTTCCCACCTGAGGGTAAACCCAAACCCCCCAGGGCTCTTTCTTTCCCCTCCCGCTGCTAGGCAAGTCTCAGGCTGGCCAGGTCTGAGACTACTCCCCCCTCCATTCTCCTCCTGGCATTAGGCCTAGACAGGCCTAAGAGGCCTTGAGGATACTCCCCCGGCATTACCCGATAAGAGAGGACATCTCCCAGGGGAGCAGAGAGGGAAGAAAGAGGAAGAGAATGACTTTGCAGATGGCCTTATAGGGTGCAGGATTTATGGGAAGAAATACGTTGTTTCCTGTGTCCACCCCTGTGGGTGGGCACCCAGGACACCAGAGGTGTATCTCATGCGGCAGTGGCAGGGGGCACCCAGCCTAAACTGCCACATTCCACCCCTTATTTCATACCCATAATTCCTGCACCCAAAACATATCATCAAATCAGAAACAACTTTCAGATGACATGTCTGGCAAAGTCCAAGTCTCCATCTGGGCGTCCTTCCAAAGAGTCTCTCCCTTGGGCTCAGGTAACAGTTCAGTCCAGCTCTTCTCCCTCAAATTGTGGAACCTCCCAGCGATGCAGAGTTCATTCTTCTGCACGGTGAACTCTTCATGGATCCGATGGAGCATCCTGGCCACCTGGAAACAACCTCATAACTTCTCAATCAAACATTTTTCCATCCACTCAAGCGGCATGTTTCCACCCCTTGGGGCAATCGAGTCTGAGCAATCAGGCTCACCGACTCGACTCCTTCCACCCCTTGCAGGCAACAGCACGCTGAGACTTTCCAAAGCTGCACGGACCTTTCCCAAGCCCAGTGCTGACCGCTTCCAGCCGCGGCCCGAGGCTAATACGGATGCACACCACGCACAGGCACACCGCTCCCCCTGAGCGTACGCATGCCGAGGCGTGGAGGCATCCGGCTACACAGCCCTCCCCCGGAGAGGGAGTGGCTGCACTGCAACCCACCGAGAAGAGAGGCGGAGCCAGGTGCTAGGTGCCATTTTCGGAGAGCGTCCGAAAATCAGGGGAGAGATAACAGCGAGAGCCGCCGTCACCTCTGCAGCCGCGGTACAGATCAAAACCGCCGCCACCCCTCGGGCCACAAGAGCGGCTTTTCCAGCCAAAGCTATACTCGCTCCCTGGGTCCTCGGAAGCAGCTTTTGAACTGGAGCCACCGCCCGCCTTCTTGAGTTGCGGGAGCCACCGCTCACCGCCCCGCTGCGGCTAGCCCCCACCGCCGCGGGACAAGCCGACCCTGGTCTGCTTCCGACTGTCCCTCCCCCTTCCTCGGCTCCGCGCCACTCTGCTCGCCGCTGGCGCCGCGGGGAACAAAAGGGAAAGGGGCAGGCACCGCATTCTTAAGCTTTTTTCCCCAGTGCCTGCAGCTATAGAATCGCCGCTGCCACTTCAGAACAGCAGGAGGGATTCCACGCCACGGCTACGCACCAGGGTGTCCCCTCGGAACCCATAAAACACCCACACGGTCGCCCCAGCACAAAACCTTGAGCCCAGCCACCAAAAACCAACAACGCCCAGATACCATTTTAACTTTTCCACCCCTGCTCTTCTCCAATCCAATTTGCAGAGTTCAGCACAGGAACCATCCTCTGCTACCAAAAATCTGTGCTGGTTTGGGGCCAGACAGATCCTCTCTTGCCTCGAAAGGGACAAAAGAATGAGACTCACACAAACGGATTGGAGAGTGATGGAAAGTTTAAATTGAAAAGCAATTGGTGAAGCTACAGAGAACTACAAACTACAAAGCATAGTGGCAAAGAGTATCCCAAAGCGTGCAGAACCCCTCACAGAATTCCCAAAGGCTTCCCAATCCTTCCCTTCTTCCCACCTGAGGGTAAACCCAACCCCCCCCAGGGCTCTTTCTTCCCCCTCCCGCTGCTAGGCAAGTCTCAGGCTGGCCAGGTCTGAGACTGCCCCCCCCCTATTCTCCTCCTGGCATTAGGCCTAGACAGGCCTAAGAGGCCTTGAGGATACTCCCCCGGCATTACCCGATAAGAGAGGACATCTCCCAGGGGAGCAGAGAGGGAAGAAAGAGGAAGAGAATGACTTTGCAGATGGCCTTATAGGGTGCAGGATTTATGGGTAGAAATACGTCGTTTCCTGTGTCCACCCCTGTGGGTGGGCACCCAGGACACCAGAGGTGTATCTCATGCAGCAGTGGCAGGGGGCACCCAGCCTAAACTGCCACAGGAGGTCTTTTCTATTACCTATACTAAGTGTGTGGAAAGTTTTAGTTAAGGGAGGGAGTATGTTTTTGTGGGGAAAATGTTGGTCAGGTTAGAGTTTGGCTTCAAGATGGCCTAGGTT
Organism: Indicator indicator; assembly: GCF_027791375.1. Classification (NCBI taxonomy): domain Eukaryota; kingdom Metazoa; phylum Chordata; class Aves; order Piciformes; family Indicatoridae; genus Indicator; species Indicator indicator. The sequence goes on along the minus strand of NW_026539085.1, from coordinate 15,207 downwards.
GTGGGCAGGTAAATCTCACGTGTAAGATGAGTGATTTAAGTTAAGTATATCTTGGTGTGCCAAGTGCACCTTCCAGTACACTTACCTTGTTACATCTTACCTCATCCTCAGCTAGTTGTGGTATTAATTTATGGGTGATGTTGCTTGTAAGGAGGGTGACAGGCAGTATGTATGCGTCCCAGGGCCAAATTAAAACAGGCATTATAATCATGTTTTACTACTAAATCTGCCTTCTGGGGGCAGGTTTCAGGCCTCTTTCATTAGTGGCCTGTGTCAGAAAATGTAGCCCATTTCTTCCCCCCCATTCGCTATACCTTGTCCTGTCTTTCTAGTGGGCGAGGCTGTTGTGCTCACTGTTGTACTCTCAGGGGAGGTGAGATGGCAATGGCAGTATAAGGCTGCTTGGACAAGGGGGGGTTGGGTGTAGCGTGGGTTATTGATTACAAAACAGGCTCCTCTAGGAAGGTTTGGGGCACCACCAAGTCCTTAGGGTTTTAAGTGTTTGTGCTCATAGTTCCAGGGCAGATGCTTTGGTGAGGAGAAGCAGCATCTGAATTAGGGCCAGGCATAGTAGGGTATCTAATCCCAGTTTGCCTCCTGATTTTCATGGAGTTGGTCGATTGCTGATGACTGGGGTTGTATTAATATTGGGCTTGGGTGTTGTAGAGAAATGGCTAGAAGATAAAAGGCCATGAGTTGCACAAACCAGCCTTTTGTCTAAGCTAACTAACTATAAGCAGGCTGACATGTCCTTGAGAGGCTGATAAGAGAAAGCTTGGCAAGCAATAAACAGGAGATGAAGCCAGGTGTTGAAGCTGCAAGGCAGGAAAACATTGCTTATATCATATTCCAATCAGCATACAGTAACGGGCGTGTGAACAATGTATTTTAGCCAGTAGCGAGCTAATGTTATTCGTGTGGACAGCACATAATACTATAAAAATAATACTATAAAAGCCTGTGTCTTTTATCAATAAATGAGCAAGATCCTGAACTCATATTGGGTGTGTGTCTTGACTCTGGCTGAGCAGGATTTTAACTCATATTGAGTCCGTGTCCGGACTCTGGTCAATCTCCTACATTTGGCGCCCGAACAGGGACTAGATCAGGACGTCTCTATTAAGGATCTAGTTGCATTGCAATGAGAAAACAGGCTATGCCGAGAAGCAGTGGCAAAAGCTGGCAGAGAGTCGGATTGCTGTGCAAAGATTCCTGACCCCAAACAGGAGTGGCGCTGCAAGGCAAAAGTGGCAGTAGCTGGGTGTGAGGTCGTGACTCACCTCCAGTATGGGACCCTGGAACCCCACGTCAGAAAAAGGTGCACACGGGGGACAGGAGATTGGAGTGGGTGGCATCCTAGAGGGAGAGCTGGAAATCAACTGAGCGCGCCAGTTGTTGGACCCGCAACGGTAAGACCGCAAGGTGCTGGCATGGGCATGAAGAAGCTCAAAGAGCTTTATCAATGGGCAAAAGAAAAAGGACATTTGAAGGACCCTGAACTCATCTTTAGTATCACAGAGAGGTGGGAGGGAGGGCTGTCTGAAGTGCGAACAGGACTAGGGGCGTGAGGCACTCACCCCATGTGATGGTTTGAAACTGTCTCTTTAATTTTTTCTTTGCAAAGTTCAAACAGGGAAAGCGAAAGAGTGTAAATAAGTCACTATTGGGTGTAAGAAAGCAAAATAGTGATTGTTCTAAACACTTCCATTGGATAGATAGAAATGTTTAAGAACTATTACTCAAAACAAAGTGGGCACTCTGTACTCTCTGCATTCTGCAGTCGGGGCAGTTGCTGGGCTATCTGGCTGCTGTTTCTTCTTCTCTTCTGGCCGAAGATAACACACTGACCTTGAAAGCTAAGTGAACAACTTTCTGCTTTAACTAACTCTGCTTTCTGCCAGGGGGGTCTGGGGGGGAAGTTCCTGGGAGAGAGGCCCCTTTGGGAAGGGTCCCCTTTGGGGGGAAGCAAAGGGAGATTTGTTGTGCTTTTCTGTTGATTGTACATATTTGTAAATGTTGTGAATTTTGTATATTTGTACATATTCATTGAATTTCATCATAGATTGTAGATTCTGCTTGTAAATACAGCTTTCATTTGCTTCCAGACTGGGCTAGCCTGGTTATTTTCGGGGGGGGGGGGAATTTCAGCTCACACTGACACACCCCATCGCAGCCCCATAGACAAGACGGACGGACACACAGATGCAGGTCGCTGGGCAGGCAGTGACACCACAGCCCAGCCCGCCCGGCCTGGCCCCGGCACGGCCTCACTGCCAGGCTCCAGTGGCCAGAGTCCAGCCAAGGGCAGGGCAGCGCTGCCCCACTGCTGGTCCCACGGGCAAGGGACCCAGGGGCCACCTGAGCCGAGAGAACTGCGCCGCGCCCTGCCCCTGAGGTGTGCGGCCCCACCCGAGAAGCCCTCCTGCCTGCATCATAGGAATCTGCCTCAGCCCAGACCTGCACTTCGACACCTATGAAGTGAGCCACCAGGAACATAGTGGGACAGAAACTAACAAAGGAAAAGGACTTAGTCACTGGAATATTTGGGAAACACTCCTAAAGCATAGAGGTGTAAAAGTTAGTGACTATGATTTACGGAGGCTGCTTTTATGGAGTAGGCACCATCTTTAGTGTTGCTGCATGGCAGAAGCTGGTTAGCTATTTATGGGATGCCTTAACGAAAGGAGATAAAGAACTTGTAGATATGGCTACTACCTGGTGAATACTTAATGAAACGCTAAAAGACAAGGGAGCTAAAAGAAAAGGGAATTGAGCTGGGTGTGGGGGAGATAATTAAAGCAGTGGAGAACATGCCAGCTCTCTCCGCCCCCCCCTGCCCCTAGCAGCCCAGCCGCTCCGTCGGCACCAGAGGAAAAGGGCGTTGGAGAGCAGAAATATCCTTTTCCTAATGAGCAGCTTAAGATCCCTATGAAGTGGAAGAGCCCCCAAGACTTTGTTACAAATGAGAATGACCCTAATGATCCCCAACAGCAGCAGCAATTTCCTCCACTACCATCTGATAGTGAGGAAGAAGGTGAGAAGGACTTCTCACCCCAGGCTGTGAGGTTGCAAAAGACTGTGGGGGGAGGAGGATGTCAACCTTTACCTCCCTGTGGTGTAACTCTGACCCCTCTATCACCATTGAGACTTTGGCAGATGGTTCATCAGAAAGCTGCTTCAGGGGGTGATTTGGATTTAGTGGAAAAGCTGGAAGTGCCACATACGATCACCACTCCAGTGCAGACGCATTCCCTTATGAGTGTTTCTGATAACTCTAGTGAGCCCATGGCTTTCCCTGTGGAAAAAGCAGCTCCAGGGACTGGTCAGCAGCATAACCATCAAGTTTGGGGCTCGAAAGTTGTGCAGGACTTTCACGCAAGAAAGAAAACTGTTTTGAAAACTCTTATAGATATTGTTAAAGAGCAGGGGAAAAGTATGGCTCGGGAGCAGAAACCTGTCCTAGAAGCCTTTCAGAAACTCTTTAAGCAACATGAAAAGTCTATCGGTACCTCTGCTCTTCAGCAGATGCTCTTTTCAGCAACCAAGCACCACTTTTCTAACACTACAAGGATAGTTTATGACCCAGGAATCCGGAGGAAGATCAGAGATAAGTTTTGGGACTGTGCTAAGAAGGAAGATAAGATCAGAGAGATTAAAGCAGTGCCCGACACTGAGGTTGCCTTGGAGAAGCAAGTGGGAAACATTGATTGCCAAAGAGTTTTGTGTGCCTTGGGAAATCCTGCTGTGAATGAGGTGCTAACAGCTTGCACGCATCAACATCCAGAGACTTTGGTAGTGGAAGGTTTTGTAGCTTCTCCCCCAGCCTTTGAATTTTCAAACCGCATGGACATCAGTGTGGAACGGAGGGAGGAGATGGCCCCTGGTTGGGCCATTAGGAGCCTCAGAGCGGTGATGCCAGCCCACCCTTAGGTCTGAACCCGGGAACACCATGGGAGTGGCGGCAGCGCGATAGCAGAGGAACGGCCGCTCAGTATCGTCACCCTACGGCCACGGTCAACATCGCCCTAATCAGGTACTGGGGCAAGTGGGACAATGACCTGATTCTGCCCATCAACTCCTCCCTGAGTGTGACACTGCACCAGGACCAGCTGAAGACCACCACCACGGCTGCCACCAGCCACGACTTCAGCAAGAGGAGCCAGGCTGGGAAGAGGATGAAGAGGAGTTCTTGAGGATGTCACCCCTGCCTTGTGCAAACATCAAATTTCCAGAAGCAGCAGAGAAAAAATCTGCCCCTGCAGACCTGGAGGGAAGCTACCCAACTGCTCCCAAGAGACCCTCAGAGGAGAGCTGGGCTGTCCTCCCTCCGGAGCCAGCCCCAGCAGAGGGGAGCCCCTCTGAGAGCAGTGAGAGCGTCTCCCTTGTGACTCAGATTGCAAACCCTGCCTCTGTGCCTACTGCACAGCTACAGACTGGAGCACAACCAGCTGGGACCAGAGACCTCTCCCAGAGGCTGCTGGACGCCACCTCAGAAAAGCAGAGCTACAGAACTCAAAGAGGTGGAGAGCAGAGCCCAGGGAAGGACAGAAACTCTGAAAGAGGTTGGACCAACAGATCTCCGAGTCTTTGAGGTGAACTCGGATAGTGGGAAGTCCACCCCCTCCAACAATGGCAAGAAAGGTTCCAGCACTGACATCTGTGAGGACTGAGAGAAGGACTTGGATTTGGACATGACTGAGGAGGAAGTGCAGCTGGCGCTCTCGAAGGTGGAAGTGCCTGAGGAGCTGGAAGATGAAGAATGGGAAGACTGGGAATAGAGCAATTGCTTCCAGTGTGTGTCACAGTCTCATTTCCACCATCAAATGTGAGGTACCATGGCCCAGCTGTTCCTTTGTGTGTGACTGTGCTGGGGACTTTAGTCCAGGCTGGAGGAGTTTTCATTCCTGCTAAATCCTGTGGGCAAATTGAGTGACTCCTTCAGACCCATGGCCTCTCTTTTTTTGGGGCAGTTCCCTTCTAACATCACAAGATGCTCCTCAAGATGTTGCTGATACAGTGACAGAGCCCTTACTGCTGTCTCTGGCCTTCTGGGTAGTGGTTTTATACATGCTGCCTTTGTCCTTCTGCCCCTCCCAGGGCTGCTTTGTTGGAGCTGGGGATTTCCTGGGTTTGGATAGCGTTCACTTAGGTGCACGTGGAAAAGTCTCAGCTGCAGCTGCCCACAGAGGTGAATTGGTGGCAGCAGTGGCTTAACCTATTGTGGGAGGTGACACCAGTGTAGGGGTGACACTGGAGGGGCTGTACTCCCTCTGAGGTTGATGGTTGAGATCCCTGGGTCTGCACCAGAGCTCCCAGGGTGCAGTGCTCTCATCTATGTCACTTTTGGGGTTTTCCTTTTCTCTCTCTTTAGAAGTCAAATTAACCATTTGGTTGTCTGTGCAATATTCCCTGTTCTGAACTACTCTTCACCACCCTGAGCCTTTTCTAGCTGGGGTGAAAACCAGGAACAATTCTAACAGCTGGTAATTTTGTAACTATGACTTTCACCCAACCTTTTACAGATTTGCAGTTAACAGCAATTAAAGTAATTCTACAGAGTCAAAAAAAAAAAAAAAGTGCCTTCTCTACTGCCGACTGCCAACCCCCCTCCTTCCCCCCCCATTCCCCCCCTCCCTTCCCTCCCTTCCCTCCCTTCCCTCCCTTCCTTCCAACCCCCCTCCTTCCCCCCCTTCCTTCTCCCTCATTATCTCACTCACTTATTTTGCAGCTGTTGAAGGTCTGCAGAAACCTGTGTTCTGATTTTAACGTAAGTGTTAAGTTTTGTTCAGAAGGGTATCTCACCATTTTGTGAATGCGAACTTGATACATATATTGTTTTTATCATTATTTCTGATTGTAAGGGATTTGGGAAATTTATTATTTTAGTGTTTACAATTCTTGCGTTTTTCACAATAAGCATGATGATTAATAAGTACCCAAAACAGAAATCTGACACTTGTAACAAGGTATGTTAAGTGTTGATAATGATGATTGCTTATAAGTCTTTAGTGATTGTGTTAAAGTACTTTTCCTAATCAATAAGCATAATACCGTGTAAGTGCTACAGGGTTTATGAGTTTATAGGTTAAGGTTTTTCTTTTCTTTTTTCTGGTTCAAACCTTCCTTTTTTTGAGTCTGCCGGCAAATTTCAAAAAGAGCTCTATATATATGGTAAATAAGTTTTCATTTTGAAAAGCGCGTATTATATAATACACCGTCTTTTTTTCTTGCTTTCTTTCATGTTACATTGATGGTTTAATTCTCACATAGTTTTTTAAGTTTTTAGGACCTTTTTTGGTATTAGCAGGACTTAGGAGTCTATTTTAGGAACGTTATAGAATGCTGCTTTGCTTTTTTTGTTTATAAAGGATTTAAGATAAGGATTATAAGAATATGAAAAGCGACAAAAAATTCTTTTCCCCTTTTTTGATACAGAGGTTTACCCTAGGGAAAACTCAAGGCTAGGAAAGGGATTAATCTTTTCCCACCTGTAAATATCGATTGTAAATAACTTGTAATATAGTGTAAATAAATATTCATAAAACCTCTATAAATATCTCCGCCTCTTATTTTTGTCGAGAATTTACATTTCACATCAAACTGTTATAGTTTTATCTCAGCTGGCAGCTGAGCCCTGGCAGTCCACTTGCAATGGACAGTTTCCTCCCATGCCAGCTTCAGTACATTTAAAGGAATTCCTGGTTTACTCTTTTGGACTTGAAAGATGCTTTATTTTGTATTTCAGTGGATGAACAAAGCCAAATCATCTTTACCTTCAAATAGGAGAACCCCCCCAACTGGAAGAAAGGTGCAGCTGTGTTGGACTGTGCTCCTTCAGGGATTCAAAACACCCCTACTCTGGTAATGCATTGGCAAAAGAGTTAAAACAGTGGTGAAGTGATAATAACAACATGACTCTTGAAGTAATTCAAGGAAACAGAGAAAACAACTTGGCTGCAAATAGTTGTCAAGCACGAAGAAGTAGTCAGAGCCCTGATACCAAGCAGAGAAATCAATGATACCTCTACAGTATTCTGAAAAGGAAGACCAATTGGCAGAAATGCTAAAACATTCAAAGAATGCAGAAGGATGGTGGATAACTCCAAATCAGCAATTTCTCACTACAGCCAAAATGATGGAAGTCCTCCTGAAGAAATTAACATAATAATAAGATGCCAAATTTGCTGTGCAACAAAGAAAACCTCCAGCAGGAGATGTGAAAAGGTGAATAACCCCTTGGGAACATTGGCAAATAGATTTCTCTGAATTGCCAAAGTATAGACAACATAAATATCTACTTGTTTCAGTTGATACCTTTTCAGAATAGTCAGAAGCGTTCCCTTGTGACACCAATCGGACCAGAGAGTATTGTTAAAGCATTATTAAAGAAGAGTGGTAGAGATTATAGAGGGAAAGTATTTCTTCTCCTCGCAGTCCTCAGATATCCTTGGTGCAAGAGATTATGGGAATGTCTATGAGATATAGACACTTATCCTAAGAATAGGACATAAGGCATACAGGATGGATCATTCCCTGGAGACATCTGTGTCTCTCCGCTCATTACTAAGGGAGCCAAGACAAACTGTTTAGTTTAGGTATCCAAATTCTGGATGGCTACATTTATGTGAAATGCATCTTGCTTCTAGTTGTTGTATGAGTTGTCTAGTAATATTTGAATTTTTTTTCTTTTTATTCTTGTTTTCAGGTTATCCATACAATTATAATTAAATATTTCAGTACTGTTAATGTATTTAAACTCACAACATTTGTTAGGAATGTGGCAGTTTAGGCTGGGTGCCTCCTGTTACTGCCACATAAGGTTATACCTCCGGTGTCCCAAGTGTCCAACCCAATAAGGTGGACACAGGAAACAGCATATTTCTACCCATAAATCCTCCACCCTATAAACCCATCTGCAAAGTTATTCTCTTCCTTTTTCTTCCCTCTCTGCTCCTGTGGGAGATGCTCTCTATCAGGTAACGGTGGGGGAGTGTCTCAAGGCCTCTTAGTCCTGTCTAGGCCTAATGCCAGGAGGAGAAGGGGAGGGGCAGTCTCCGACCTGGCCAGTCTGGGACTACCCTAGCAGTGGGGGGAAAGAGCCCTGGGGGTTTTGGGTTTACCCTCAGGTGGGGAGAAGGCAACAGTTGGGAGGCCTTTGGGTGTGGTGTAAGGGACTCTGTACGCTTTGGGATATCTTTGCCACTATGCTTGTAGTTTCTGTAGTTTCACCAATTGCTTTTCCAGTTAAACTTTCCATCACTCTTCAATCTGTTTGTGTGAGTGTCATTCTTTTGTCCCTCTCAGGGCAATAGAGGATCTGTCTGGCCCTAAACCAGTACAAGGAAACATGGTTACTTCCAATGTAGAAAAGTAATTTAAGTGATTTATGCAAAGTTACATGGCATTTGTTTGAAGCAGAAATTTTAGACTTACAAAATCTTAAGCTTTTGGTAGATCATTCTTCTCTTTAAGCTTCGATGGAATTTAGGCACTGAACTCCTGTAGTCTCCTTAGAAACAATTATATTGTGGTGGCCAAAATTTCACCTAAGTCTCAGTGACAGGGACCATCTGAAACAGGCAACTGAAGAAAAAGTTATGCACAGGACCAAAGGTGGAATTTAGACTCTGAATATCGATCTTAATCATTACAGATAAGTCAACCAAAACCCATAATTAATAACAAAAAGTAATAATGAACTTCTGTATAACATACATTACTTCACTAACCTCAATTCAAATCACTGACCCAGAAGTATTAAACTCCTTTGCCTGTTACTCAACAGGTGACAGAAATATCCAGTGCTCAGATAAAAGAACTTTTTTTCATTTATTTCACTAAGACAAATTAAGCTCTTTTCAGTCTCTGTGATTTTTTTCCACAGGCTGATGGTAAAAAAAAAAAACTACTTCTTTTTATTAGTCAAAATATTTTTTGACAGAAAAAATTGAGTGTGTTAAAAATCATAATTACTTTAGTTGTAGTTCCTAAATTCTTGAGAAATTTTCATCCATTTCACAAAGTACTTTATTTTGGAAAAGAAAATATTGGAAAGTTCCATTCTCTTGCTATTTAAGATCATCATTTTTGTTTCAAAATGGAAAATTTCTGGCAAAGTGAGCAATATATTTTATTATGATGGTAAGTCTGTGAGTTCAGGGCTCATCCTTCAGCCAGGTTGAAAAGCATTCCACCCATCCCTGAAACACGTGAGTACTTCAACATCAGCATTTGTAATAAAAAGGTAGCCAGAGACTAAGACAAATCGCACAGACTTGACATTAGATTTTAGAAACTATTTAATGAGTAGTGAAATTTGCACTGGCCTCATGGGGAACAGGAAGTTTGTACTTACAAATAGCTCACCAGAAGTCTTGAAAAGATATGCCCTTGATTGGTTCTCCTGTGCGCCAGGTTACACCCATCCTTGATGGGGGCTGAAAAGAAACCAGCCCCCAGGTGGACAAAAGAAACCTGATCCAGGTGGGCACAGAGAGATTTGGTTTTCCTCCTCCCAGAGGGAGGGGTCCCCTGGGTCAAGGGTCTATTCCACTCCCCCTTCCTGTCCAGCAAAGCCTATTTAAGGGGGTCATTTGCTTAGACCATTCTCTTTCTTCTGCACATCAACCGCTCAGCAGAAGGGTCTCTGCTGTTCTTGCTTCCTGCAGTTACCATGTGGTAAGGCCTACCTCTATGCTGCTTCCAGATCTCTGAAGAACTGCATCCATTTACATCAAGGGAATCCAATGCCAGCTGGGCCTGGTTTTGTATATTTTTCTATTTACCCTTTTCCTTATACCTTTGTAACCTTCCCTGTTACTCAAATGCTATATATATTTTGTTAAAAAATTACCTTTTTACTTCCAAACTGATTCCAGACCATTTCTTTTCTGTTTTTGCCTTTCCTTTCTCCTGCTTAATTTGCCTTTACCCTACCAGGAAAAAGGGAGAGGGGGAAGAAATCTAAATCTGTTCCTTTTGGGCTTTTGGATTCCAGGAAAAGCTTAAACTACAACATCCTGTTTGCCTATTTTATCTATGCTGTAATGGCAATGGGTTCATCTGCACTGTTACTAGCCATCTGAAATGTTCACCATTTCCAAAGAATTTTGATTTCAAGTTGTCTGAAAGCTGACATTGACTTTTTGTAATATATTTATCTGGTTGTTTACTGGCAGAATGTACATGGTAGAGCCATGACATGACCCCGTACAAGCCCAGACAGGCCTTAAGATGTCTAGACAAGGTCCCTTTCTCTCTCCTCCTTCTTGCAGAAAGACAGGGCAACACGGGAAAAAGAACAAAGGGGACAGGACCCCTGCCTGTCTGGTAAACAAGTTGTTTACCTGGGATAAGAGCATGTAAGCTGACCACTGCTCCCCCAGAGACAAGGCATTTGTTCCTGCCTTTTATGGTTATAGCCTGGCAGAACGCCTTTCCATTGGGCAGCTACACATTAGCTTCAGTTGCCCCATTGGACCACTCATCTCTGACAAGTTGTATATATATAGGTTGACTTGGTAGTAGCTTTTGCCTTGCTTCAAACCTTGCTTTCAAGCCTATTTGGACCAGTCTCATAGAAGCTGCCTTGCGTTGCCTTGCCCTGCCTCGAGTGCCTGGTCCAGACCCTGGGATAAAGCCACAAGCCCATACACAGCAAGCTGGAGAAGCCACGAGCCTAGAAGCTGGATCCGCCTAGCCTGCTTGCCCTTGCCACCAGAATCGTGCCGTGCCTCAATTTACCCAGGAACCAAGCAAGCGCTTGTGACGAGAAGCATCGTTAACCACCTGCCATCCACTAAAGCCAGATCAGCCTGGGACCACACGGCAAACCTTTCTTGCTGGCAATCTGCTGTACCAGTGCCGTATGAGAGCGCCCCAAAGCTAACAGAACAGCAGCAGCAGCATTCCCCATGTGCATAGAACCATCTGTGAGTAATTAATTCATTGCCCTTTGGGTTTGAAAGTTCTGACCGAGTCTCCCCCAGTTGTACTTGAGCACTATCTGCTCCTGGGGACTTTCTCTTTCCAAGTTATTGCATCCTAATTTGCATATAATTGTTTGTATTTTGCCCTAAGACTGTATGTTCCCATTGTAAATATATATTCCAACCGTACAACAATCCTATTTAACAAGTTTGGCAATTTTCATGTTAATAAAGGGTTACTAATATTTTTATTAATACCTGTTTGCAAATCGTTTATTAATTACCCTTACAATAATAATATTCCCCTTTACGACACAGAGGTGGAGAGAAATGCTGTGGATAGAATATGGAGTTGGCTAGGCTGCTGGTGGGCTAGCTGTAAATGACTTTGATGTTGGTGAGAATGGCCCCCCTTTGTGTTCCTCAAGATGATTTGCTCTGCAGCTGCACGATAAGAGCTGAGGGAGATTTTGGGAACCAACCTAGCAGGGAAGTAAAAAGGTATTTAAAAACCAGGGTTTGTGTTCATTAAAGGCTGGCAGTTGTTGGTGCAAAAGCTCCTTGTCTCAGTGTGATTTTTTCCATAATGCCATGTGGTGCCAGGCTTGGGGGGAGAAGCTACGGGGAGCTTCTGAGAAGCTGACAGCTGGATTCTCAGAGGGCCTGAAACAATCTACAACAAAATGCCAGTTATATAAGTGTGGCAGTTTAGGCTGGGTGCCCCCTGCCACTGCTACATGAGATACACCTCTGGTGTCCTGGGTGCTCACCCAATAGGGGTGGACACAGGAAATGCCGTATTTCTACCCATAAATCCTGCACCCTATAAGGCCATCTGCAGAGTCATTCTCTTCCTCTTTCTTCCCTCTCTGCTCCCCTGGGAGATGTCCTCTCTTATCGGGTAATGCCGGGGGAGTATCCTCAAGGCCTCTTAGGCCTGTCTAGGCCTAATGCCAGGAGGAGAATGGGGGGGGGGGACAGTCTCAGACCTGGCCAGCCTGAGACTTGCCTAGCAGTGGGAGGGGGAAGAAGGAGCCCTGGGGGGGTTGGGTTTACCCTCAGGTGGGAAGAAGGGAAGGATTGGGAAGCTTTGGGAATTATGTAACGGGCTCTGTACGCTTTGGGATGTTCTTTGTCACTATGCTTTGTAGTTTGTAGTTCTCTGTAGTTTCACCAATCGCTTTTCCATTTAAACTTTCCATCACTCTTCAATCCGTTTGTGTGAGTCTCATTCTTTTGTCCCTTTCGGGGCAAGAGACGATCTGTCTGGCCCCAAACCAGCACAATAAGTGATAAAATCTGCTTTACAAGTGAAAATAATGTCTACAGTCTAGAAGAGTAAAATGAGTCTGATGTTAGGATACACATTTAAACCAAACTCCTGATGGTATATTTGAATCCAGCAAATGCTTGCACATTGCACATAATGAGTGAAGAAATATGTGGCTTAAGATATTCACAGGTATGAGACTTTGCATAAATGCTCCCTGAAGTAGGAATATTAAAATTCATAGATTCATAGAATGGCTTGGTTTGGAAGGGACCTTAAAGATCAGCTAGTTCCGAACTCCCTGGCATTGGCATGGACACTCTCCACTAGATCAGGTTGCTCAAGGCCTCATCCAACCTGGCCTTGAACACCTCCAAGGAGGAGGCATTCACCTTCCTCAAGCTTCACTTCATTCCCTCTCATCCTATCACAACACAACAAGCCCTTGTAAGAAGTCCCTTCCTGGCTTTCTTGTAGGCCCCTTTCAGGTACTGGAACGCTATAAGGTCTACCTGAAGCCGCCTTTTCTCCAGGCTGAACAGTGCCTGTTTCCCATAGGGGAGGTACTTCAGCCCTCTGATCATCTTCATCCTACTTATGCTGAGGGTACCAGGTGGGGTTTCATGAGAGCAGAGTAGAGGGGGCAACTCACCTCCCTCAACCTGCTTGTCACAGTACTTCCTCCCCTCTACTCTGCCCTGGTGAGACCTCACCTGGAATACTGCATCCAGTTTTGGGCTCCTCAGTTCAAGAGGGACAGGGATCTGTTGGAGAGAGTCCAATGGATAGCTACCAGGATGATTAAGGGACTGGAGCACGTGCCCTATGAGGAGAACCTGAGAGACATGGGGCTGTTTAGTCTGGAGAAGACTGAAAGAGAATTTGATAAATGTTTATAAATATCTGAGGGCTGAGTGTGAAGAGGGAGGGGACAGGCCTTTCTCAGTTGCACCCTGTGATAGGACTAGGGGTAATGGATATAAACTACAGCATAGGAAGTTCCATCTCAACATGAGGAGGAACTTCTTCACTGTGAGGGTCAGAGAGCACTGGAACAGGATGCCCAGGGAGATAATGGAATTTCCTTCTCTGGAGACTTTCAAGACCCATTTGGATGTGTTCCTGTGCGACCTGTGCTAGATTCTATGGTTCTGCTCAGGCAGAGGCGTTGGACTCGATGATCTCATGAGGTCCATTCCAACCCCTAACATCCTGTGATGAAGCTCAGTACATGGTTGGCCTTCTGGGCTGCAAGCACACATGGCCGGCTCATGTTGAGTTTTTCGTCACCTGATACACCCAAATCCTTCTCCTCAAGACTTCTCCTGCTGGTCAGTCAGGACAGGGTTAGAGATCTCTTATACCATCTGAAGGCACACAAATCCGTGGGCCCTGGTGGGATGCATCCATGAGTGCTGAGAGAGCTGGCTGATACTGTTGCTGAACCTCTCTCCATCATCTTTGAAGAGTCATGGAGAACAGGAGAGGTGTCTGACGACTGGAAGAAAGCAAATGTCACTCCAGTCTTCAAAAAAGGCAAGAAGGAGGACCCAGGCAATTACAGACCAGTCACCTCCATCCCTGGAAAGATGGTGGAGCAGCTCATCCTGGAGGTCATCTCTAACCACATGGAAGACAAGAAGGTTATCAGGAGTAGCCAACATAGATTTACCAAGGGGAAATCTTGTCTAACTAATCAGATAGCCTTCTATGAAGTTATGACCAAGTGGGTAGATGAGGGAAGAGCAGTGGATGTCATATATCTTGACTTCAGTAAAACTTCTGATACTGTCTCCCATAACATCCTCATATAAAAGCTCAGGAGATGTGGCATAGATGGCTGGTCAGTGAGATGTATTGCAAACTGGCTCCACAACAGAGTTCAGAGGGTCATCATCAGTGGCAGAGTCAACTTGGAGGCCTGTGGAAAGTGGTGTCCCCCAGGGATTGGTACTGGGTCCAGTTTTGTTCAATATCTTTATCAACGACCTGCATGAGGGGATTGAGAATACCCTTAGCAAGTTCGCTGATGATACAAAACTGGGGGGGTTGGCTGACACCCTGTCAGGTTCTGCAGTCATCCAATGTGACCTGGACAGGCTGAGATCTGGGTGCAGGCAAACCTCATGAAGTTTAATAAGGACAAGTGTTGCTGTTGTGGCAGACAGAGCGACATGTACACACTTGTAGTTGCAAACAGAGTAGAGCCTTTATTGCTTTTAACAACACATATTTATATGTTTTCTACGCTATTGTGGCTACTTCTAATTGGTTAACAGGTTATTTTTAATATTCTTATTAGTTATTGCCATGTCACTATAGTCATAGCTATTTATGTCAAACTACACTAAGGAGGATTCAAACCTTCTATCTCACAGTTTCCCAGGCACTCTTTGTCCTTGCAAACTATCTGTATTGATTCTACTCCGGGACTTTCCATATCTTCATTGATACACAGTAATCTGTCCAAGGTTAAGTTCTTCTTTCCCAGGCAAGGAATCTGCGGACCCGCCGCAGTTTCCCACAACTCCCCCTTTCTGTAACTGTGCTGAAAATGCTGCGTTGGCTGCCCGCTGCAAGGCCCTTTGCAGCAAGTTAGCCAGACAAGGCAACATTAACAGCACCACCACCCCAATCACCAAAATCAACAACCCTGTCTTGATGATCGAGAAGAGCCATTCTGTAATTCCCCATCCCCTAAACAATTCCTCAAGCCGTCCCTCATTATCTACTCGCAAATGCGTTACTCCCTGCTCTAGTTCCTGAATTCCTTTATGTATAGATACTGAATGATCTGACAGGTTCATACAACACATCCCTTCAAAATACTCACACACATGCCCATGTGCTGAAATTCCCCCCACACCGAAAATAACCAGGCTAGCTCAGTCTGGAAAGCAAATGAGAGCTGTATTTACAGGCAAATCTACAGCCCATGATGAAATGCAATGAATATATACAAATATACAAAATTCACAACATTTACAAATATATACAATCCACAGAAAA
>NW_026539084.1:0-80746 GCF_027791375.1 Indicator indicator | reverse complement strand
GCAAGGACCACTGGAGAAACTGGGAAGGGGTTTTGGGTTAGTTTGATTTGGATTAATAAATTGGTTAAATGGGAAGAATTGAATTCTGTAAGTCCTTGGAAATCATCACTCCTGGCAATGGCACTGCCTGATGTGTCTTGTAAAATGCTTTTTTTCCATACAATTCTGTATGTTGAAACTAATTTAAGGCAAAGCTATTTGAAAAATAAAGAGAAATTTGGAGGGCAGCTTGATACAGGGGTACGCTGTACAACAAAACAGCCAAACAAAATAGTTGAGGAGGAAGCTTGGTTTGAATTGAACAGCAGATGTATAGATAAATCCTGCAAATGTTTTGAGGTACAAATTCCACAGTGTCTTTAAAGCATGAGTATAGTAACTCCTTCCAGTGCTTTTCAGATCTCTTCCACTGAGGTATCTGTAGAGTCTTAACTCTTTGTTAGAGAATCTTTATCTTCTCCCATGAAGTATTTAGCTTTACATGTAAGTGGACTATTGATATATATTCTTAAACCCAGATAGTAAGTGTAAGTGACAAGAAACTAAAGTTATCACCACAATTAAGGACTGCTTAGGAAGCAAATCTGTAATTAAAACTTGGACATAAAAGCAGACGGGAGGACTCAGAGGCATGGTCATCTCCAGCACTGGCTGTGGGCTCCTAGAAAGGTATATGTAGTGTGCAACACGTTAATACCTCTTGTAGAAAATGATACATGGCGTCCATTCCTGTCATCTTCTGCTCACAAGGAATGTTTTCACATTTGTTTCTCCTTATCTGGCAGAAGATTATGACAGACAGAATAAATTATTTACAACTAAGAAAATGAGCTTGTTAGGTGACCAGGTGGATACATCAGAAATTTTCTGGCTGCTGGTAAATTAAATGTTATGAATACCTAAAAATAGTTTCAACATTCTGTTTGGGTTATGTGAAAATGTGTCCAGGCTGAGTCTCAGCCTGGTTTTACTTCCCTTCTTTCGTCATGCTGAATATCACCTTCAAAACCTGCTGCCTAGTAATAAGTATGAATTAGGATTAAATGTACGCATTAAATAACAGATCATAGACTTTAATTACAACTGCATATTACTAACTTTGGCCTCTCTATATTGATATCCTTTGGTATCTAAACTCTTTCATTCCTTTGGCACATTATGTTTCATTAGCTGATGACCTCAGTGCCAATGAACAACTAATAGGTCCCCATGCATCAGGAGTTTAACTCAATTCTAACCAAAGGAGCATGGGAGTCCATTCTTTTATCTGCCGATCATAAAACACAGTGGATGATGAGGTAAATTGTTAGCAAGCCTCCTTCTTGACAACTGCAGCCAGCTTATGTTAATAATTTCTTCTTATTGCTATTATTTTCTACTTGGCATGTATTTAATCCTTTATCTTTTTGGCTTACAACTACCATTTCTATGTTGTGCTTGTCCTTCATTTTCCTTGGCCTATTATATTTAGAACTTAAGCAGGATATGACTTGTTAGCTCTTCTACCTTAAATTCAGAGGTGACAAGTTCTCTAGCTAAGTTTTGGCAAAATAATTATTGTCAGTACTAACTCCGCAGTAATTCCCTTTTTCTTTCATTCCTACCCTTTCAACATTCCTCGGTTGCAGTGCTTTTGAGAATCTTTCAGAGAAAACAACGTTTCATGGCATGTGTGCACGCCTAGGGCCAGCTTAATCATTTACAAGTACAACTCTTCTTTCGCTAGTAGCACACTATTTTTTACATACAAGAGATTGGGACCTGAGTTTTGGATAATCGCCACGCGCTTGCGAAGGCCAGTTTGGCGAATATCTTAAGCTCAAGTTTTCCATGCGCTATGCCAGCTCAGGCCATGGCGTAAGAGAGTCTTTCGCAGAATAAATGGGATAGCCAAAGCTGGGAGAGGAGGCAGGGGGGCAAGTGAAAAGATTGTTCCTGCAGGATGGGGACATGTTTTATTTCTGTATGAGTTCCTAATCCAACACAGAGATGGAAGATTTGACATTGGGATTTAATAAACTTGTAATACAGTTGCATATAGGATTGGTATTCTCACTTCTACACATACCAGTCTTGTTTTTTTGCTTCTGCTTTCGCTGTCTGTCTCCAGCTGTTTGACATTTTCCTTTTGAGGCAGGGTCTGCAACAGTGCTGGCTGTGTGCTCACAGTTGTTTTTTCCCTAATATTTTTTTTTTTCTTGTTTTTTTTTTTTTTAAAATTTCCCCCCTAATTTTTTCCCCGTGTTAACCCTTTGTCCCACCCCTTTTTGGTTTTTTTAAAATTTTTCCCCTTTTTTCCCCCCCCCGCCACCTGTTGTTTTTTTTTTTTTTTAAACGTTGTTTTTTTTTTTCCCCCCTCTTTTTATTTTTTAAAACTGTTTTTTGGGTGTTTAAAAACGGGCTTTTGACCCTTAAAACGTTTTCCCAAATAACCCAACTGTTTTTACCTTGGACTCCTTTTAGGGAACTAACCCTCCCCCCTTTTTTTTGGCCCCTGCTTTTTTTTTTCTTTTTTTCTTAAACATTTTGGCCCTTTTTTTTAAAAATTATCTTCTCCCCCCCCTCCTTTCCCTTTTTTTTTTTTGTCCCATTTTTTATGCCCTTTTTTTTTTTTTTTTTTTTTCCCCTCCCCCTCACCCCCCCCCCCCCCCCTATAATATTTCCCCCCCCCCCCCCCCCCCTTTAAATAATTTTTTGTTCTTTGTTAGCGCTTACCTGAAAAAAAAAACTGGCCCTGGCATTTTTGGCCTTTTGCTAACTTTTTTTTTTATTTCCCCCCCCACCTTTTATTTCCCTTGTTTTATATTCCCGTTTTTTTTTGTTAAAACTTGGAAAACCTATTGATTTTCTTTGTCGTTTTTTAGACCCTGCCTGGGAACCCCTTGGGGTGGTTATTTTAAAACTGTTTGCCCCCCCCCCCCCACCCCCTTTTGTACCCCCGTTTTTTTTTTTGGGGATTTTTCTTTTTTTTCCCCCCCCCTTTTTTATAATAAAAAATTCTTTTTTGTTTTATGTATTTTTTTTATTTTTATTATTACCTTTTGCCCTTGGGTTCTTGGGGGCTTTCCTTTTGCCCTATTATGGGGGGGGGGCCCCCCCCCCCCACCTTTCAAAAAAAAAAAAAAAAAAACAAAAAAAAAAAAAAAAAAAAAAAAAAAAAAAAAAAAATAAAAAAAAAAAAAACAAAGGGGAGGGGTTTTTATTTTTGTCCCAGAAAAGGAAAGGGGGTGGGAGGGTGGGGGGGGGGAAAGAAAAGGGGGAAAAAAAAAAAAAAGAATAAAAAAAGGGGGGGGGGAAATTTTTAGAGGGGGGTTTTTATGGGGTTTTTTTTTTTATAAAAGCCCCTTTTAGGTTTTTTAATTTTTTTTTTTTTGGTTTTTTTTTGTTGTTTTTTATTTTTTTTTATTTGGGGGGGGGGGGCTTTGTTATCTTTTTTGTTTTTTTTTTTTAGTTGTTTTTTTTATTTTTGTCCCCCCCCCCCCCCCCCCCCCCCCTTTTTTTTTGTTTTGTTGGTTGTTTGTTCTTTTTTGTTTAATTTTTTCCCCCCCCCTTTTTTTGATGTGCAACCCCCTATTTTTTTTGTTTTTTTTGGGGGGGGGGGGGGGGGGGAAATACAGGAAAAAGCCGAAAAAAAACCTTTTAAGGGGGGATTGGTAAAAAAATTTTTTTTAAAAAAAATTTTTAAAGTTATTTTTTTTAAAAAAAAAAAAAAAAGTTTTTCCCCCCCCCCCCCCCATTATTTTTAAAAGCCCCCCCCATTCCCCCCCTTAAGGGGGAAAAGAAAAAACAAAACAAAAAAAGGGGGGTGGGGGGGGAAAAATAATTTGGGGGGGTGGGTCCCCCCCCCCCGCCCCCCCCCCCTTCCCCAACCCCCCCCCCCTCCCCCCCCCCCCCCTCCCCCCCCCCACATCTCCTTTTTTTTTTTTTTGGGGGGGGTTGGGGTGCCCCCCCCCCCCAAAATGGTGGGGGGGGTTTTTTTTTTTCCCCCCCCTTTTGCCTATTTTTTTTTTTTGTTTTTGGGGGCTCCCCGCCCCCTTTTGGGGGGGGAGAAATATTGGGGTTTTTTATTTTTGGGGAGGGGGGGAAAAAAAAAAAAAAAAAAACAAGGAAAAACCAAAAAATTTTTGGGAGGGGGGGGGGGGGGGGAACCACCATTCCATGTTCTTGGGCTATTTTTTTTTTTTTTGTTTTTCCCCCCCCCCCCCCCCCCCTTTTTGGTGGGGGGGGGGGGGGGGGGGGGGAAAAAAAATTTGGGTGGGGTTTTGGGGGGGGGGGGGGGGAAAAAAAAAGGGGTGGGGGGGGGGGGGGGGGCCAAAAAAAAACAAAAAATATCTTACACCCCTGGGGGGGGGGGGTGGGGGGGGGGGGGGGGGGGCACCCCTTTTCCTTTTTTTTTTAGTTTTTTATCCTTTGTTTTTTTTTTGGGCCCCTGTTTTTTCCCCCCCTAGCCAAAAATTTGGGGGTTTTATTTTGTTTTTATTGTTTTGTTTTTTTTTTTTTTTTTGTTTTATTTTTTTTTTTTTCATTTTTTTTTTTTTATTTTTTTTTGTTTTTTTTTTTTTTTTTTTTTTTTTTTTTTTTTTTATTTTTTTTTTTTTTTTGTTGTTTTTTTTTTTTTTTTTTTTGTTGTTTTTTTTTTTTGTTTTTTTTTTTTTTTTTTTTTTTTTTTTTTTTAATTTTTTTTTTTTAGTTTTTTTTTTTTTTGTTTTTTTTTTTTTTTTTTTTTTTTTTTTTGTTTTTTTTTTTTTTTTTTTTTTTTTTTTTTTTTTTTTTTTTTTTTTTTTTATTATTTTTTTTTTTTTTTTTTTTTTTTTTTTTTTTTTTTTTTTTTTGTTTTTTTTTTTTTTTTGGGGGGCCCCCCCCCTATAAAGGCCGCCAAAAAAATTTGGGGGGGGGGGGGGGGGGGGGGGGGGTGGGGGGTCCCGCCCCCACCCCCAAAGGGGGGAGGGGGGGGGGGGGGGGGGGGATTTTTTTTTTTTTTTATTATTTTTGTAAAAAAGAAAGGGGGGAAAAAAAAATTTGTTTTTTTTTTGGGGGGGGCACAAAGGGGGGAATTTTTTTTGTGTTTTTTTTTTTTACCCCAAAACCCCAAAAAACCAACAAAAAAACGAAAAAGGGGTTTTTTTTTTTTTGTTTTTTTGTTTTTTTTTTGTTTTTTGGTTTGTTTTTTTTTTTTTTTTTTTTTTTTTTTTTTTTTTTTTTTTTTTTTTTTTGGGGGGGGGGGGTTTTTTTTTTGGGCCCCCCCCCCACCCCCCCCCAAAATAACCGTGGGGGAAAAAAAAACCCCCCCCTCCCCCCCCCCCCCCCCCCCCTTTCAAAAGTGTGGGAAAAAAAAAAAAAAAAAAACAAAACGGGGGGGGTTTTTCCTTTTTTTTTTTTTGGGGGGGGGTGGGGGTGGGGGGGGGGGGGGGGGGGGGGGTTTTTTTTTTTTTTTTTTTTTTTTTTTGAAAGCAGACAGTCGTGCTAGTGGAAGACCTGCAAGAAGACGCAGAGCGATTCAAGGGGAGCTAGAGCTTCAAACCCTTGATGGGACAGGGTCTGTGATTGAACAAGTGACTAGGAGCATGAGCCCTGCAGTGGGGCAGTCCAGCTCTGCCAAAAACAGAATCAGGGAAAGGGAAACCTGGGGCCAAACTCCACGCACACTCTTTCACCTGGGGGAAAATGAAACCTCTGGAGCGCATCACCCCAAAGCCTCGCCGAGGTCGTTCCAGGACCGCCCGCGACAGGGTCAAATCCGTTTTGTTGTCTGCACCCACGCGCACGAACCTAACAGCTCAGCCCGGCCACCTTCAGTGCACTGCGGCTACTCACCGAGCACCTACTTCCCACCTCTCCTGCCCTCCCCTCGCGTTTCCCTTTCCTCGGACACTAGCCAACCGTGAGACGAGGCTAGCCCAGATGACCGTCCTGGTGGGATTTTCCGCTTGGATTTTCCATTGGTGGATTTTTACTATTGGCTGCCCGACCTGTGTTGATCTGTAGAACAGCCACGGCAGGAACGGCGCTGCGATCGACTGACGCGTGTTGAGCTTGGCTTGTGACGATTGGAAAGCGAAAAGAGAGGGGCGGAGCGGAGGAGAGAGAGCACCCGTTCTTTTTTTTTTTTCTTCGTCCCCTCGCTTCCGCCTCCTCGATTGGTTGTGACACTAGCCGGGAGGAATTTCCGATTGGTCAGCGCACGCTGTTGCTAGGCAGGTGAGGGAGCACGGGGTGGAGTTTCTCCTTCCGATGAGTCGGCTTTGAGGTTCAGCGTGAGGCGTCCTGACCTGTCGCTACTGCCCTGAGCGTGCCTGAAATCATCTGTCGCTCGCCTTGAGGAGTCGTTGCTGGCCCCTTCCCGTCGTACTTTCTACTTCACCTCTCCCCAACGCCATGGCCTCAGGATCGGAGTAAGTGTGGGCCGTCCGCCAGCAGGCCGCGGCCTAGGCCCCCACCATAGCGGTGCTGGGCCCGACTCAGCCTACCTCTCCTTACCTCGCCTCCGCGCGGCGCTGCCCGGGCCAGACCAGGCGGCGGGACCGATCCGGCCATCGATCCAGATCCGGCCCCTGATTCCGCTGTGTCATATGGCCTCTGAGGAGATAGGGATGGGGATGGGCCGCTCCTCGTGCACGCCTGGCCAGCCGCGTGCCCACAAGGGGACTCGCGCAGTGTTTCTATTCTTCTCCCTAGCCGGGCCTCTCCCGGAAGTGTTGAGTCATGGTGGGGGAGAGACCTGGTTATGCCTCCGTCCGAGGCCGTACCACCTGGGACAGGCTTTAGCCAGGTTGGGCTTTGTTTTCCAGTCGTCGGAACGCCAGGGAAAGCGGCGGAGCGGCTGTCGGGGCAGCGAGGGAGGAGGGGCATAACCCCGCTTTTCCCTCACCGTAGGCCTGCAGTGGCCCTCGGGTCGGGGCTAAAAGTGACTTGCATTAGAAGAGTCAAATATATTGTGCCGTGGTGGCCTCTGTGGCAGCTGAGATAATCGAATATATTTTTGTCTCCAGTATCTTGCCTCACTTTGTTTTCAGTTCCAAGCTAAAGGTAATCTTCTATGTTCATCAAAAATTAGTTGAGTAATACTGGTCTCTCAGCTCCCAGCCCATATGCACATGTCCCTTCAGTGTCTGTGGTTTATCTTCTTTTCTTTTGCAACTCCAGCAATTTAGATCTAATTGGTCCTAAGTCAGTTCCAGCAAGGTATGCCAATAACTTCGTGTCCATAATAGAGCTTGTGATGGAAATTATGATCTCAAAGGCATATTTTGAGTCCGAGGGAGGTGAACAGTGTCTTTATAAAGAAATGTCTACTTTTGCAAAGTTGTTCCCACTACATAGGAATCAACAAAAGTTACTTTGCAACTGAAAACCACTTAATTTTTAGTTGCAATTTTTGGGTCAGTGCTGTTGGCTGCTATCTTACTGAATTGAGCTTTAGCACAGGGAGTAGCATTGCAAGAGTGTGGTTTCTGAAGATATTTTCATTTTTGTGTGCATACCTGTCTGAAACAGTATTTGGGAACTTGGCATCTTGAGTGTGGGTATGAACTCACTGCTTGGCTGTCATGTGTTGTTTTAGTAAGTGGTTGTAGTCATTGGATATTTCATTCATTTGCTTCAATGGATACAATCTGTTATGGGTGGTTATTTTTAATACTTCCCTGGGGAAAGCAGTTTGATCTGTAACATGGATGGTCAGGTTCAGGGCAGTAAGAAACCACTGACAGGTTTTATTTAGGAAGCGAGTTCATGAGGGTATTGATTAAAAGGTACACAAACATACAGAAGGTGTTACTGTTTTCACTTTAGTTACTGAAACTGGAATAATTTTGCATCAGTGAGTTTTCATTGTATGTTTAGCACAGACTTGCAGGAACAACTTAATTCCCTACTTTATGTGGAGCTTTGGAGTTTGTTAAGCATTTTCAGAAGAATCAGTAATTACTTTCTGCTCTTATTCTTCATATGGTCCACCACAATGCTTAGCCTCTAGACATTGTTAGATGCTGAACAAGGGGAACTCTGACACAGAAAAATGGTAGTGCTGCAGGTTCTAAAATGTCCGTCCTTACCTCTTCCCTGTGTCTAATGTGGCTATTGGACTGCTTTATTGTGAGAGAAAAGGGGGCTAAGGATGGAAACTGGGAACTGGAAACTAAAACAGCCCTAAAGCTACATTTTGTGTTCAGTTTATCTCAGTGAAAAAAAGGAGCAGGAGGGAAAGTGTGTGAAGAAGCTGACAAAAGGGGTGAGTAAGGGAGATGATATAGAGGATTTGCAGCAGGCTGTCCCACACATCAAGGAGCTTTAAAAATTAGCTAGGTTAGCTAGCTGTCCTACCCTTCACTGAATTTTACCAGCATACATAGGAAAGTTAGCAGGAGAGAATCTCAACCCATGCTTTAAGCTTTCCTGCTTAGTATTTTCAGTTCAGGCACTCCTTTCCTGATACATAGATGTCAGGGATCATCTGAGTGTGGTTGAAGTACACAGGCATATTTTGCTCCATCATCTCATTTAAAGCATGAGGAACCCCCAGGAGAGATGCAGTGGGGTCAGATGGTGATGATAATATTCTAAATTGTGACTGGAAGATGGGTAGTGCTTGTTTATCCAAGGAGATATGACATCACTCTCCCATGTAGCTGTCATGTAACTTCTTAACACCTTTGTCTGTCTGCAGAACTGTCATATCACATAACTGAAGCTGACCCCATACACTTAGATGTCTGTATGCTGTTTCTTGGAGATCTTTATTCCATTTTTAATGCCTTCAAGCTTAAAAGGGGCAGGAGCAGGCTGTGCCAATGTGTCATAAGACAAACTGATGGGGAAGACGACTGGCCTGGCTGAACAGGGAGCTTTTGTTGGGACTTGGGGGAAAAAAGCAGTGCTTACCAATTTTGGAAGAAGGAGCAGGCAACTCAAGACAAGTACAGGGATCTTGTTAGGTCATGCATAGAGAAAATTAGAAAGGCAAAAGCCCAGCTAGAACTCAATCTGGCCACTGTCATAAGGAATAACAAAAAATGGTTTTACAAATGTATAAAAAAACAAAAAAGAGAGTCAAGGAAAAATCTTCAGCCTTTATTTGGTACAGGGGGGAACATTGCCACCGAGGATGAGGAAAAGGCTGAGGTACTTAATGCTGCCTTTCTCTCAGCCTTTAATAGGCAGAGCAAATATCCTTAGGGTATTCAGCCCCCTGAGCTGGAAGACAGGGACAGAGAACAGAATAAACCCCCATAATCAAGGAGGAAGCTGTTAAGAACCTGCTACAGTCTGCTACAGCCCAGTTTATGGGACCAGTTGGGATCCACCCAAGAATAGTGAAGGAGCTGGCAGAGTAGCTAGCTAAGACACTCTCCATCATTTATTAGAAGTCCTGGTTAACAGGGAAGGTCCCAGATGACTGGAGGTTTGCCAGTGTGACAGCTGTCTACAGGAAGGGACAGAAGGAAGATTCAAGGAACTACAGACTTATCAGCCTGACCTCGGTGCAAGGGAAAGTTATGGAGTGATTCATCTTGAGTGCACTCACATGGCATGTGCAGGACAACCAGGGGATCAGCCCCAGTCAGCATGGGTTCATGAAAGATAAGTCCTGCTTGACCAACCCAATGTCCTTCTATGACCAGGTGACCCACCTATTGGATAAGGGGAAGGCTATAGATGTTGTTTACCTGGACTTCAGTAAAGCCTTTGACATTGTCTTCCACAGCATTCTCCTGGAGGGACTGGTGGCTCATGGCTTAGGTGTACTCTTTGCTGGGTAAAAAACTGGATGGATAGCTGAGCCCAGAAAGCTGTGGTGAACGGAGTCAAATCGAGTTGGTGGCTAGTCACAAGTGGTGTTCCTTAGGGTTCAATTTTGGAGCCAGTCTTGTTTAATATCATTATCAGTGGTTTGGATGAGGAGATTGAGTGCTTCCTTGGGAAGTTTGCAGATGACACCAAATTGGGTGGGAGTGTTGATCTGCTGGAAGGTAGGAAGATAGGGGATCTGGACAGGCTGGATCGATGGGCTACAGCCAGTTGTATCAGATTCAAAGAGGCTGAGTCCTGCACCTGAGTGACAACAACCCCATGCAATGCTACAGGCTTGGGGAAAAGTGGCTGGAAAGCTGCCTGGAAGAAAAGGAGCTGGGAGTGCTGGTTGACAGCTGTCTGAACATGAACCAGCAGTGTGCCCAGGTGTACAAGAAGGCCAACAGTATCCTGGCCTGTATCAGGAATAGTGTGTCCATCAGAAGTAGGGAGGTGATCATTCCTCTGTACTTGGCACTGGTGAGGCCGCACCTTGAATACTGTGTTCAGTTTTGGGCCCCTTATACAGGGACGTTGAATTGCTGGAGCTGGTGAAGGGCCTGGAGAACAAGTCTTATGAGGAGCAGCTGGGATTGTTTAGTCTGGAGAAGAGAAGGCTGAAGGGAGACCTTATTACTCTCTACAGCTACCTGAATGGAGGTTGTAGTGAGATGGGTGTTGGTCTCTTCTCTCAAGTGATAGAATGAGAGGAAGTGGCCTCAAGTTGCACCAGGGGAAGTTTAAATTGGATATTAAGAAAAATGTCTTTCAATAAAGAGTGGTCAGGCTGCCCAGGAAGGTGGTAGAGTCACCATCCCTGGAGGTGTTAAAAAAATGAGTAGATGTAGTACTTCAAGATATGGTTTAGTGGGCATGATAGTGTTGGGTTGACTGCTGGGCTCAATCTTAGAGGTCTTTTCCAGACAAAATGATTCTGTGATTCAATTGCATTATGTGTAGTAATGTACTGACAACATTGATCCATCTCTCACTTCTTACTTGGGAAACTGCAGATTCAGTTCTATAGTACTAAAACTTATTTTCTCACATTCTGCAGAACTATGTAGACTTCCTGCTGTGCTGTTCAGCACTGCTGTGTGTTGACAGGTATCTGAACTGTTTTCCCAGATTTATACAGGTTTTTTGTTTATTGAAAGTTTTGGTCCAAAGGCTTCCACTTGCCCAGTTCTCTTCCATTTATTTTTATCTCATATCCCAGACCATTTTTTTGTCTGCACAGCAGTCGTTGCATCTGTGATGGTTTTAAAACTGTTCTTTTTCATTTTTCTTCACAAAGTTCAAACAGAGAAAGCGAAGGAATGTAAATAAGTCACTATTGGGTGTAAGAAGGCAAAATAATGATTATTCTAAACACTTCCATTGGAGAGAGAGAAATGTTTAAGAACTACTACTCAAAACAAGGTTGGGGAGTTTGGGCAGTCTGAGTTCTCAGCTTGCTTGCTGGGCTGTCTGGCTGCTGCTGCTTCTTTTCTGGCTGAAGATAACACACTGACCTTGATGAGCTAAGTCTAACAGCCTCTCTGCTTCTTGACTCTGCCTTCTGCCAGGGAGGGGGGTCTGGGGGGATTCCTTCTGGTTGGGGGGAGAGGCCCCTTGGGGAAGACCCCTTGGGGGAAGCAAAGGGGGCTTGGTTGTGCTTTTCTGTTGATTGTACATATTTGTAAATGTTGTGAATAGTGTATATTTGTACATATTCATTGCATTTCATCATAGATTGTAGATTTGCTTGTAAATACAGCTTTCATTTGCTTTCAGACTGAGCTAGCCTGGTTATTGTCAGTGTGGGGGGATTTCAGCTCTCACACTGTTATACCATCCTGAGGGACAGCTACTCAATTTCAGTGACAGCTTATGTAGCCAAAGTCTGGGTGTATTTTCTTATCGAAAGGCCTTATCAAAAATCTACATCTCATGTGCAGAGGGGTATGATTTACATTCATAGAATCATAGACTGGTCTGAGTTGGAAGGGACCTCTGAAGGTCATCTAGTCCAACCCCCTCTGCAGTAAGCAGGGGCATTCTCAACTAGATCAGGTTGCCCAGAGCCCTTTTGATCCTCACTTTGAATATCTCCAGGGATGTCTTGCAGCCCAGAAGGCTGATCGTATCCACTGGCACATCTGGACTACTTTGAGAGAGGAGTCACATGCCCACCAGGGGAAGTTACAACAGTCTTCTGCTGTTGCAGCTGGCTAATGTACAGCTTCCAAGAGCTCCTTGGGAATCAATTGGTCCAAGTTCATATTTCTTTCATAAAGTGAATTATTCTCTTTATTACATTTTGAAGCAAATCACTTAATCTGCTTTTCTTCCATTTCCTTGCTGCTTCATGTGCCCCATTTTGTCAAGGCAGATTCATTATTTGTCATATTTCTTGTGGTATAGTGGACTAAAGCTGCAGTGACTCCTGTATTATGGAAAGGTACTTATGTCCTAAAAAGAAAACCATTTTTATTGAGTACTGGCTCATTATTTCTACTGGTTTGCTAGGTTTAACTAATAGGCCTTGACAAGCTAAACTCTTGCAACTCTTCCTGTCAGGGGAGCTGCAGCATTGTTCTTTAGTTCTCCTATTTATCTGGGATTTGACACTGAATAGACTTGAACTTTTGTTTTGGTGGCAGGGGTTGGATGTGATTTCAGATGAGTCTGGCTAATTCTTTTAGGTAAAACATCTTGCAATCAGCAACATTTCACTGATAACTTCTTTTCATAGATAGCTTCATAGCTATTTCCATTTGAGACTAGTAAAGTAGTTCTATTTAGTGACAGAAAACATTCTGCTTTGAACTGGAACTGGTGCCTAGGAATAATATTCTCCTTTGTCTTACAAACCAGTATAGTTTCTAAAAGACAAGGCAACAAAGAAACCTGTAGAAAATGGAGAAGAAAATAGAGGGGTGGCTGGAAAGGAGGAAGCAATATCACACGGAGTCATTAATTTCTGTTTCCTTTGCCAGTTCTAAAGTGGATGACTTGTCAACTGCTATTCTGAAGCAGAAGAACAGACCCAATCGGTTAATTGTTGATGAAGCCATCAATGAAGACAACAGTGTTGTGTCATTGTCCCAGGTGTGTCATCTATAAAAGCAAAGCATTTAATCTGGTAATATGCAAGCTATTACTGTGTATTAACTTGAAATGTAGCTTTGCAACATGAATCTAAGTATTTGTGTCAGATGCTGCAGCAGTTACAAGTGGGGGACTTGGATTGTTTTGTTTTCTAACAGTCATCCATGATAAAATATATTTTGATTCTCGATTTCTAGTGGTGACAGATGGAGTTCATCTGTCCCATAAGGGGAAAAGAATCCTTGCACGTAAGTTGGCTGGGCTCATTGACAAAGCATTAAACTAGTTTTAAAGGGGGACAGGAGTGTAGCTGGCCTTGCCACCAAGAACTCTGGGTGTAGTAGCCCAACGCTTCTGGAGCAATGTGTTGACATATTAGATAACCAGGTCTACTCCCCCTCAAGTTTGAAAGCTATGTGCTCAATTCCCTTCTTGAAATGTTTATACACCGATGCACGCAGCCTGGGCAATAAACAGGAGGAGCTGGAGGCCATTGTGCTACGGGGAAACTAGGATATAGCAGCCATCATGGAAACCTGGTGGGATGACTCCCACAACTGGAGTGCTGCAATTGATGGGTACCAACTTTTCAGAAGAGATAGGCAAGAAAGAAGAGGTGAAGTGGCCCTCTATGTTAGGGAGACATATGAAACCATGGAAATTTATAAAAGTGATGATAGGGTTGAGTCCTTATGGGTAAGAATCAGGAGTAAGGCCAGCAAGAGTGATATCATGGTGGGAATCTGTTATAGGCCACCCAACCAGGATGAAGAAGTAGATGAAATTTTTTATAAGCAGTTGAGAGAGGTTTCACAATCGCTTCCCCTTGTTCTTGTGGGAGACTTCGACTCCTTGGATGTCTGATGGAAATACAATACAGCAGGGAGAGAACAGTCTTGGAGGTTCCTGGAGTGTGTGGAGGATAACTTCCTGACACAACTGATGAGGGAGCCGACCAGGGAAGGTGTCCTCCTGGACCTGCTTCTTGTGAACAGGGAAGAACTTGTGGGGGAAGTAAAGGTTGGAGAGCGTCTAGGGCTCAGTGATCATGAGATCGCTTGGGGAAACAAGGAGAGTGGTTAGAAAAACTGCCACCTTGGACTTCTAGAGGGCAAACTTTGGCCTGTTCAGGAGACTGATCGATGAAGTCCCTTGGGAGGCCACCCTGAAGGATATAAGAGTCCAGGAAGGCTGGATATACTTCAAGAGGAAAGTCTTAAAGGCTCAGGGGCAGGCTGTCCCTGTGTGCCAAAAAAAACCAAATCAGTGAGGAAGGCATCTAGCCTGGCTGAATAGGGACCTTTGGCTGGACCTCAAGAACAAAAGGAGAGTCTGTGGCCTTTGGAAGAGGGGACAGGTCTCTCATGAGGACTATAAAGATGTAGTGAAGCTATGCAGAGAGAAAATTAGGAGAGCCAAAGCACAGCTAGAGCTCAACCTAGCTACAGCCATTAAGGATAATAAAAAATATTTCTATAAATACATTAACAACAAAAGGAGGACTAGGGAAAATCTCCATCCTTTGTAGGATACAGAGGGAAGCATAGTGACTAAGGATGAGGAGAAGGCTGAGGTGCTCGATGCCTACTTTGCCTCGGTCTTTAGCACTGGATCCAGCAGTTCCCTGGACACCCAGCCTCATGAACTGGGAGTCAGGGAAGGGGAATCAGAATGAGGTCATCACAATAAATGAGGAAGTGATCAGTGATCTGCTATGCCACTTAGACACACACAAGTCTATGGGGCTAGATGGGCTACACCCAAGGGTGCTGAGGGAGTTGGCAGATGTGCCCACCAAGCCACTTTCCACTATTTACCTGAAGTCCTGGCTAACTGGGGAGGTCCCAATGAACTGGAGAGTAACAAACACCTATCTACAAGAAAGGAGGATCTGGGAAACTATAGACCTATCAGTCTGCCCTCGGTACCAAGAAAGGTCATGGAACAGATCATCTCAAGCGCTATTACATGACATATAGAGAACAACCAGGGGATCAGGCCCAGTCAGCATGGGTTTATGAAGGGCAGGTCCTGTCTGATGAACCTGGTTTCCTTCTATGACTCAGCTGTTGGATGAGGGAAAGGCTGTGCATATTGTCTACCTAGACTTCCAAAAAGCCTTTGACACTGTTTCCCACACAATTCTTGTGGACAAACTGGCTGCTCATGGCTTGGATGAGCACACACTCTGCTGGATAAAGCACTGGCTGGCTGGAAAGGCCTAAAGAGTGGTGGTCAATGGAGTTAAATCCAGCTGGTGGCCAGTCACAAGTGGTGTTCCTCAGGGCTCAGTGTTGGGACCACTTCTGTTTAACATATTTGTTGATGACCTTGATGAAGACATAGAGTGTGTCATCAGTAAGTTCGCAGATGACACCAAGTTAGGTTGGAGTGTTGGTCTTCATGAGGGTGGGGAGACTCTACAGAGGGACTTGGATAGATTGGATTGATGGGTCAATGTTAATAGGATGAGCTTCAACAAGGCCAAATGCCAGGTCCTGCACTTGGGTCACAACAACCCCAAGCAACGCTATGGGATTGGGGAAGTGTGACTGGAAAGCTGTCTAGCAGAAAGGGACCTGGGGGTTCTAATTGACAAGCAACTGAATATGAGCAAGCAGTGTGCCCAGGTGGCCAAGCAAGCCAATAGCATCCTGTCTTGTATTAAAAATGCTGTTTTCAACAGGAGTTGGGAGGTGATTGTCCCCTTATACTCAGCTGTGGTGAGGCCACACCTCAAGCATTGTGTTCAGTTGTGGGCACCTCAATACAAGAGAGATGTCGAGGTGCTGGGGCGAGTGCAGAGGAGGGCAACAAAGCTGGTGAAGGTCCTGGAGAATAAATCTTATAAAGAGCAACTGAAGGAGCTGGACCTGTTTAGTTTGGAAAATTTGAGGCTGAGGGGAGACCTCATTGCTCTCTACAACTACCTGAAAGGACATTGTAGAGAAGGCTGGTGCTGGTCTCTTCTGACAGGTAATTAGTGATAGAACGAGAGGGAATGGCCTCATGCTATGACTGGGGAGGTTTAGACTGGACATTAGGAAAAAATTTTTTCGTGGAAAGAGTGGTCAGGCATTGGAATGGGCTGCCCAGGGCGGTGGTTGAGTCACTGTGCTGGTTTGAGGCCAGACAGATCGTCTCTTGCCCCGAAAGCGACAAAAGAATGACACTCACACAAACGGATTGGAGAGTGATGGAAAGTTTAAATGGAAAAGCAATTGGTGAAACTACAAAACACTACAAAGCATAGTGGCAAAGAACATCCCAAAGCGTACAGAGCCCGTTACATAATTCCCAAAGCTTCCCAATTCTTCCCTTCTTCCCACCTGAGGGTCTACCCAAAACCCTCAGGGCTCTTTCTTCCCCCCTTCCCACTGCTAGGTGAGTCTCAGGCTGGCCAGGTCTGAGACTGCCCCCCCTCCATTCTCCTCCTAGCATTAGGCCTAGACAGGCCTAAGAGGTCTTGAGGATACTCCCCCGTCATTACCCGATAAGAGAGAGCATCTCCCATGGGAGCGGAGAGGGAAGAAAGAGGAGGAGAATGGCTTTGCAAATGGACTTATAGGGTGCAGGATTTATGGGTAGAAATACGCCGTTTCCTGTGTCCACCCCTATAGGATGGGCACCCAGGACACCAGAGGTGTAATTTACGTGGCAGTAGGAGGGGGCACCCAGCCTAAACTGCCACAGTCACCAACCCTGGATGTGTTTAAAGGTTGTTTGGATGTGGTGCTTAAGGATATGGTTTAGGGGTGAACTTTATAGAGCAGGGTTATCAGTTGGACTTGGTGATCCTGAGGGTCTTTTCCAGCCTGAATGGTTCTATGATTCTAAGATTTAGTTGAGCTTGTGCCTTTAGTCTGGCTTCAGGATGTAGCTCCTGAACATTATTGTGGGAGTCTGTGTCTTTGTAGATCTAGTATATCACTTCCAAGATGTAATTCTCGAAAGTCAAGTAACTGTCCTTCAAATGCTTGAATTCTTGTTTTGTCAAAAGCTTGTTCTAATGCTGTTACTGTTTATAGGCAAAAATGGATGAATTGCAGTTGTTCAGAGGAGACACTGTTCTGCTAAAAGGAAAGAAGAGGAGAGAAGCAGTCTGCATTGTTCTGTCAGATGATACCTGCTCAGATGAGAAGATTCGCATGAATAGGGTTGTTCGCAACAATCTGAGAGTGCGCCTGGGTGATGTGATCAGGTGAGGACTAGTTTGCTAACCATTGTATTTCTCTGGATTGCCTAAATTTGTGGGCTGGCTCAAATTGTCTGGACTTGATTCAGTCTATAACAGAGACAGGGCCTACAGGGAAGTATTCTCTTGTCTTCCAGATGAGATTACAGAAATGTTTTCAAGTGTGTCTTACATCAGGGATCTCAGTTTATTTTCACATGTTTCTGACTCTATGTATATTCAGATTAATAATAAAAATGATGCTGAAAACTCTTGAAGTCTCTTCAAGACCTTCACAAGCCCAGGTACTGTCATTAAATTAAGTAGTTCAGTTGCTCCACTGTTGTCTCAGTCTTCTTTCCAAATTTACATTGTCAAACGAATTCACAAGTTTTTCCAGTCTAAATTTCTAATGTTTACAAAGTTAACTCTGAAAAGCAATAAGCAACTTTGTAACTGATCTTATAGTATGGTTAGCTCAAGCGCTGAGATGCCCTATGACAAAGAGACAGTAAAGCTTCCTAGAAATTAATGACAAAACCATGAAGCAGTCATGTTGTGTTGGGAGGACAGAGCCAGGCTCTTCTCAGTTATGTCCAATGATAGGACAAGGGGCAACAGGTGCAAGCTTGGTGCATAGGAGGTTCCACATAAACATAAGGAAAAACTTTTTCAGTGTGAGGGTGACAGAACACTGGAACAGGCAGCCTAGAGGTGTTGTGGAGTCTCCTTCTCTGGAGAGATTCAAAATCTGCTTGGATGCATTCCTGTGTGATCTACTCTAGGTGGTCCTGCTCTGGCAGGGGGTTTGGACTAGATGATCTTTCAAGTTCCCTTCCAACCCCTAACATTCTGTGATTCCGTGATACTTAGTACGTTACTTTCTGTGACCTGGTTTCTGCCAAAATCCAGATTCATGTGCTAATTGTTTCCTGCTTGTAGTCTGCCAACTGTTTTTCCTTCTGGGGTAGTCTGTCTTTTCCTTTACCCTTCTGCTATATCCTCTCTGTAAAGCATGTGGTAAAAGAATCTATTAAGAGTCTCAAAACAGCTGCAGTTCCACATATGCTTTTCTTAGCTGAGAAAGTCAGTTTGAGTTTTCTGCCTCTGCCACAGCTTGATACTCTGAGGTGTTGCTACAGTAGGCTGTTGGCCTACACTGTAAAATAATAGCTGAAATGCTTATTTAAAAAGGAGGAAGGGGCTTTTAGACACCCAAAAGTGTATTGACCGACACTTGGCTACCTTTTCTTGGCACTGTGAGAGCCTTTGCTCAGAATCAGGGCAACAGGAGCTCTATTCTCTGTAGTAAGTTATGAGAGAGAGGAAGGAACATTTTTCCCCAGTCTGATTTCCTTTACAGTTGATTCAGCAGTAGCTTCTTATTGAAACAAAATTTAGCTCATGATTCTTGCAGGTCTTTAGGCTGCATCAGTAATTTGTGAATATGCCTTTGGGATGGCAAGGGGGGGCTACAGAAGAGCAGAGGGTAGGAAGAAAGTATGGAACTCCCTAGCAGTTTTGGACAAGTCTGAGAAGAGTGAAGGAAAGTGTGTGTTGTAAAGACTAGCTCTCCAGTGGGCATGGTTTTTTTTTTCCTTGCCAGCATTCTCATGCAGTTCAGAAGTCCCACCAAGGTTTTGGAGGGTCCTTTCTGGCATTTGTACTGGCCTGGGAAGGAACATCACTGCCTTTTCCAGACTAGAGTGTAAGTCTAGGGTGATATGGCTAACCAAAGTTTTCTTCTGTTGCAGCATCCAGCCTTGCCCAGATGTGAAATATGGCAAGCGGATCCATGTGCTGCCAATTGACGACACAGTAGAAGGGATCACAGGGAATCTGTTTGAGGTGTATCTCAAGCCATACTTCCTGGAAGCATACAGACCTATCAGGAAAGGTAAGAGCACCTGTTATTGAAGTCCTGATAGTAGTGAGCATGAGCTGAGCTATTCCTGAAACTGAATAAAGAGAATTTCTAGAAGCTTGCAGAGATCTCTATGAAGCATTAGACTGACATCTGTAGTGTGAGACGCTGCTAGTGCTGGTTTAATTTTTTCATAATCTTCAGGAGAGAGGGTGATACCTTCTTGCTGGCTGGCAGAGCAGCTTGATAGATCTCCTGCGGTTCATTTTGTTGGGTTTTTTTGTGTTTTTTGGTTTTGCTATATGGGATGGGAGAACATCAGAAAAGGCTCAGGTAGAACTCAGTTTCATGAAACTTTCTCCTGAGTTGCTACCATTTGATGAGATTGGAGAGTTGCCCACATAAAAATCAATTGGTTGGATATACTAGCTGGCACTCTGACTAAATTCACTTTTTCAAAGTAATTTAATTAATAACTGGGAGAGTGCATAAAACTCAAATATACTTTTAGAGTTGTGTTAGTAGCACTTCTGCTGGAACAAATAGGTCGTAATACAGTATAAACAAGTTGAAGTTATCCAGCTTCTGTAGCCCAATTTAGCCAGGAATCATAGTGCAGTATTATGTATTCTGCTTCTGAAGACAACCAGTTCTAATTAGTAATAGCTAGTTATAATAACTTCAAAATGAATTTTTATTAAGTTTGGGCTTTTTGTCTGTTTTAGAAATGTTAAATTGAAACTGAATGGAAATGAAATATAAGTCATTGCCTTTGTGCTTTGTGTTTAGGCAATATTCTATTCTGTTGTTTGATGGTTTTGTTTGCTGTTTTTCTGGATGAAATTTGAGAGCTTCAGCTGCTACTAGTTTAAATGATGCTCTGGTAGTCTCAGTACATGCAGCTCTTGATTTTAAAATGCCAGCAGTATATGCCTATGTAACCCACTTCCTTGTCCTCTGGGCTGCTGGTAGTACAAGAGTTGACATTTTTCAGACATCTGTTGCAGCAGGCTACTGAAATGTGGAGTTTTATAGGTGACATCTTCTTGGTTCGTGGAGGGATGCGTGCAGTGGAGTTCAAAGTAGTGGAGACAGATCCAAGTCCTTACTGCATAGTGGCTCCAGACACAGTGATCCATTGTGAAGGAGAGCCCATCAAACGAGAGGTGAGCAGAATTTTGCCATGCAGTTCTATTGAGTTCCCTCTGCCTGAAATCTGTTTTGTTGACAGTCCCTGAGAGCAGCAGTGTGTGCAGTTCCTGGTTTTGCATTTTATGTATTGAATGTAATTATTAAAACCTCTGGTTTCAGGAGACGAGCTGCTGCTGAAGATAGTCAGAGAAACGTGCTTCTGGTGTTCTTCCAGGTGCTGAGATGGCACCAATGCTTAGATTTGCTGACAAGATGTCATACTTCAGCAGCAGCCAGTTTTGCATTTGCCTCCAGATATCTCATGCTGGACCTAAATACATGTTTCAATTCCAAAATTCCCTTGATCCATAGCAGGGTGGGCTTACAATGTTATTAAATTTCGTGCCATGTGGAAAGAAAGCAATTAGTACTTTTCCAGTGAGAAATTTGAAATCTCTAAATATTTGATTTTTTTTTTTTTTTTTTACCCCCCTCCCCAGTCCCTTAAGGCACCACACCCCAAAAACCCCCAACACTTCCCTTCTCCCCACCTGAGGGTACACCCAAAACCCCCAGGGCTCTTTCTCTTCCCCCCGCCCTTCCTGCTAGGCTAATTCCAGGCTGGCCAGGCCTGAGAGTGCCTCCCCCCTAGCTTATCCTGGCATTAGGTCTAAACAGGCATAAGAGGCCTGAGATACTCTCCCACCGTCTACCCGATAGCGAAGCATCTCCTAAGGGAGCAGTGAGGGAAGAAAGAGAGTGACTTTGCAGACAGATTTATAGGGTGTAGGATTTATGGGTAGAAATCTGTTGTTCCCTGTGTCCACCTACTGGGTAGACACTCTGGATACTGGAGGTGTAACTTATGTGGCAGCCCAGGAAGCACCCAGCCTAAACTGCCACAGTGTTGGTTTGTAGTTAGCTGCCTTCTGAAAAATTCACCTCTATTTGACACTTGTGGGACTATGTCTGGGCACTGGATGAGTCTGGTTTGGGCTCTTCAGGATATAACAGAGGCAGATTGCAACAAGTTCAGCCAAGGCCATCAAAATTATGAGATTCTGAGGGCAAAATGAATGAGGAGCAGCTGGGAGAACGGGTTGATGCAGTATGGAAAAGGGAAGACTAAGAGGCAAGCTTACTGGTAACTGCCTGATGGGAAGGGGTGGATTATAGAGATGTAGCCAGAGAATGTAGGGATGCAACAAGGAAAGCCAAGGCCCTCCTGGAACTGAATTTTGCCAGAGGGGTGAAGGAGAACAAGAAGAGCTTTTTTCAAATATATCAATGATAAAAGGAAGAGCAGGCAAAAGGTGGGCCCACTGCTGAATGATATAGGAGATAGAGTAACTGATGATGCAGAGATGGCAGAGTTGCTGAATGCCTTCTTTGCCTCAGTCTTCACTCCTAAGACCAGCCCTCAGGAAGCTCAGTCTCTATAGAAGCAAGGGAGCAGAACTGGAGAGATGTGGACATTCTACTGGTCAGTCAGGACAGGGTTAGAGATTTCTTATACCATCTCAAGACACACAAATCCATGGGCCCTGATGGGATGCATCCATGAGTGCTGAGAGAGCTGTCTGATACTGTTGCTGAACCTCTCTCCATCATCTTTGAAAAGTCATGGAAAACAGGAGAGGTGCCTGATGACTGGAAGAAAGCAAATGTCACTCCAGTCTTCAAAAAAGGCAAGAAGGAGGA
Source organism: Indicator indicator (assembly GCF_027791375.1). Taxonomy (NCBI): domain Eukaryota; kingdom Metazoa; phylum Chordata; class Aves; order Piciformes; family Indicatoridae; genus Indicator; species Indicator indicator. The sequence goes on along the minus strand of NW_026539084.1, from coordinate 58,994 downwards.
CCCAGGCAACTACAGACCAGTCAGCCTCACCTCCATCCCTGGAAAGATGATGGAGCAGCTCATCCTGGAGGTCATTTCTAACCACATGGAAGACAAGAAGGTTATCAGGAGTAGCCAACATGGATTTACCAAGGGGAAATCTTGTCTAACTAATCTGATGGCCTTCTATGAAATTATGACCAAATGGGTAGATGAGGGAAGAGCAGTGGATGTCATATATCTTGACTTCAGTAAAGCTTTTGATACTGTCTCCCATAACATCCTCATAGAAAAGCTCAGGAGATGTGGCATAGATGGCTGGTCAGTGAGGTGGATTGAAAACTGTCTCCACAACAGAGTTCAGAGGGTCGTCATCAGTGGCACAGAGTCAACTTGGAGGCCTGTGGCAAGTGGTGTCCCCCAGGGATCGGTACTGGGTCCAGTTTTGTTCAATAACTTTATCAACGACCTGGATGAGGGGATTGAGAGTACCCTCAGGAAGTTTGCTGATGATACAAAACTGGGGGAGTTGGCTGACACCCTGTCAGGCTGTGCAGCTGCCCAACGTGACCTGGACAGGCTGGAGAGCTGGGTGCAGGCAAACCTCATGAAGTTTACTAAGGACAAGTGCAAGGTCCTACATCTGGGGAGGAATAACAACAGGCACCAGTACAGGTTAGGGGCTGCCCTGCTGGAAAGCAGCTCCACAGAGAAAGACCTTGGAGTGCTAGTGGATGGCAAGTTCTCCATGGACCAACAATGTGCTCTTGTGGCCAAGAGAGCCAATGGTATCCTGGGATGTATCAAGAAAGGTGTGTCCAGCAGGTCTAGGGAAGTTGTTCTACCTCTCTGCTCTGCCCTGATGAGACCATACCTGGAATACTGTGTCCAGTTTTGGGCTCCCCAGTTCAAGAGAGAGAGAGACCTGCTGGAGAGAATCCAATGGAGAGCCACGAGGACGATGAGGGGACTCAAGCATCTCCCCAATGAAGAGAGATTGAGAGACCTGGGGCTATTTAGTCTTGAGAAGAGAAGACTGAGAGGGGATCTGATCAGTGTCTATAAATATCTGAGGGGTGGGTGTCAAGTGGAGGGGGCCAGGCTCTTTTCAGTGGTTCACAGTAATAAGGAACAATGGGTTCAAACTAGAACATAGAAGATTTCACCTCAGCATAAGGAGAAACTTCTTTACAATGAGGGTGATGGAGCACTGGAACAGGCTCCCCAAGGGGACTGTGGAGTCCCCTTCTCTGGAGACTTTCAAAAGCCACCTGGATATGTTCCTGTGCAGACTACCCTAAGTGATCCTGCTCTGGCAGGGGGGTTGGACCTGATGATCTCTTTAGGTCCCTTCCAACCTCTGATAAACTGTGATACTGTGACACCAGATACCCAAACAGCCTGTCTGCTGTAGGTCCAGCTGCATTCAAAAGAAGGAATTGGGTGCACAAATAATACAGTTCATTGACATGCAACATACACAGATTGCTTTAGATTCCTGGTGATACACTAAACTATAGTATCACTATGTAGCTCCAAACTGTGATTGTGTATCAGTGTGAGCTGAAATTCCCCCCACACACCGACAATAACCAGGCTAGCTCAGTCTAGAAGCAAATGAAAGTGGTATTTACAAGCAAATCTACAATCTATGATGAAATGCAATGAATATGTACAAATATACAAAATTCACAGCATTTACAAATATATACAATCAACAGAAAAAGCACAACCAAGCTCCCTTTGCTTCCCCTGAGGGGACCTCCCAAGGGGCCTCCCTCCCAGACCCCCCTGGCAGAAGGCAGAGAGATAAAAGCAGAGAAGCTGTTAACTTGCGTCGACAAGGTCAGTGCGTTGTCTTCAGCCAGAAGAGAAGAAGCAGCAGCAACCAGACATCCCAGCAAGGAATCTGAGAGCTCAGACCCCGACTGCCCCTACTTGAGAAGTGGTTCTTCTTTTCTCTGATAACAGGAGCTCTATCACCTTCTTCCTTTTGTAACAAATCTGACTGGGCAGGTCCACCTTGATTCACTGAATCTCTACTATTCACCAACCAGGTTGCTTGTGCCAAATGCTTCTCCCAGTTTTTCAAAGATCCAACCCTCCATGGCTTTGAGAGTGGTTTTCAGCAAACCATTGTAGCGTTCGATCTTCCCTGCAGCTGGTGCATAGTAGGGAACGTGAAATATCCACTTGATGCTGTGCTCTTTGGCCCATTTTTTTCAAGATTATTCTTGAAATGAGTTCTGTTGTCTGACTCAATTCTCTCTGGAATTCCGTGTCTCCACAGGATTTGTTTTTCCAGACCAAGAATGGTGTTACGTGCAATTGCATGAGGAACTGGATAAGTTTTCAACCATTCAGCGCTTGCCTCTACCATAGTCAGCACATACTGCTTACCAGATTGAGAACGAGGTAGAGTGATGTAGTCAATCTGCTAGGCATCACCATACTTGTACTTGGACCATCGGTCACCATACCACATGGGCTTGATTCGCTTTGCCTGCTTAATAGCAGCACAAATGTCACAGTCATGGATGACTTGCGTGATAGCATCCATGGAAATGTCAATGGATCTGTCACAAGCCCATCGGTAGGTTGCATTTCTGCCTTGATGTCCTGACGAGTCATGGGCCCGCCGAGCTAAGAACAGCTCACCTCGGTGTTTCCAGTCAAGATCAGGATCAGAGTTTGTGTCCACTTGGGAAACTCTTGCAGCTAGATCTGCCTGATGGTTCTGTTGTTGTTCCTCAGTAGCTTTGGTCTTAGGAATGTGAGCATCGATGTGTCTCACTTTCACTGGGATTCTCTCAATGCGAGCAGCAATGTCTTGCCACAGATCTGTACCCAGATAGGCTTTCCTTTTCTCTGCCATCCATTCTTTTTCCAGTCTTTCAGCCAACCCCACAAGGCATTGGCTACCATCCATGAGTCGGTGTAGAGATAAAGCTTTGGCCATCTCTCACGTTCAGCTACGTTAAGAGCTAGCTGGACAGCTTTTACCTCTGCAAATTGACTGGATTCTCCTTCTCCATCTCTCGCTTCTGCAACTCTGCGTGTTGGACTCCACACTGCAGACTTCCATCACCGCTTGTTCCCAACAAGATGACAGGAACCGTCTGTAAACAAAGCATATCTCTTTTCATCATCACACAGATCACTGTAAGGAGGAGCTTCCTCAGCATGAGTTACTCTCTCCTCTGGAGGTTTTGTGCAGCTTGTGCCTTCTGGGCAGTTTGTGATCGCTTCCACCAAACCAGGCCTTTCAAGATTTCCCATTCGAGCTCTCTGTGTTATCAGAGCCATCCACTTAGACCAGGTAGCATCTGTTGCATGACGTGGTGAAGAACCTTTGCCCTTGAACATCCAATTCAGAACTGGCAATCTAGGAGCTAGAAGAAGTTCTGACTCAGTTCCAATCACTTCAGAAGCAGCTAAAATCTCTTTCTCTGTTGGGGTGTAGTTTGCTTCTGAGCCTCTGTGGCCACAACCCCAGAAACCAAGAGGATGTCCTCATGTCTCACCTGGAGCTCTCTGCCATAAGCACCAGGTTGGACCATTGTCACTTGTGGCTGTGTACAGAATGTTCTTAATGTCTGGACCAGTTCGGACAGGTCCCAGACCCAACTGTCAGACGCCACTCTCCATTCTGCTTTCTCACAGGCCAGATTGGACTGTTGAAAGGTGAATGAGTTTTGCTGATGACTTTCTGACTCTCCAACTGACAAATCAAGTTTTGAATGGGCCCCAAAGAGTCATGGTTAGTTCTGTGTTGTCTGTGATGCACAGTTTGAGAAGCAACTGGCAACCTCACATCCTTTATCTCATGTTGTCCCACAGCTGCAGATTCATCTGAAAGCTCAGGTCTAATAGACAACTTCAATTTTCCTCCCTCATTTTCTGCAGTTGCTATTCCAAAAGCCCATTTGTAACCATTAGGGTCTTTAAAATGTCCTTCTCTCAGAAAATCAGTTCCCAAAATACAAGGTGCATTAGGTCCTGTTACAATAGATTGTTTCTTCCACTGCTTCCCACTTAAGCTTATATCAACCTCTATCTTAAACAACTCTTGAGATCCACCAGTGACTCCCTGAATAGTTATAGATTCTCCCCCTTGATAATTTGATGGTATTATGGTGCACTGAGCTCCTGTGTCAACCACGGCCCTGTACTTCTGAAATTTTGAAGTGCCAGGCCACTGGATGTACACATCCCAATAGATTCTGTTATCTCCATTATCCCTTACCTCCCCCTGGTGGAAGGCCGGGCACCCCTAGTTTTGGGGATTACATCCACATGTACAGCTGGCACAATGTCCAGCATCAGAACTGGAATCACTGTTGGAGCTACTGGAGTTGTTCTGGGAAACTGAGGAAGTGACAACTACCCTTCTGGTATTGTTACCTCGGGATCTGCCACTCTGCAGTTCCCGTAACCTCCTGAAAAGATCAGAAGTTGGCTGACCATCCCATCTGTTCATGTTCTCGCCAAACTGATCACGCAGAGTTATCCAGATACTGCCACGTGATTGCCTCTGCTGTCTGTTTTCGTTTGACCTATTCTGGAATGGCCTTCTTGGAGGACGTCTGTTCCTGACAGCTGAAACTTGTATCCATCTGGAGGAAGAGGAATCAGAATCATCCCCCTTCATCAAGTTGGATATGGAGGTTTTAAGTTCCTCCTTCAGCTCTTTCATGCAATTCTTTATCTCTCCAGACAGAGTTTCAGTGGCTGAAACCAAAGAAGTACGTGCGAGACTATCCTCCAATTGCCTCATTTGGTCAGTGAAATGGCCAACAGTAGGAGGTACTCCACCATAATTTCTTGCCACAATTCTGCTTGCCAGAATAGTAGCATAATTAGGAGGCGCAAGCCTAATGATCTTTCTGGCAAGGCCTGTTCCAACAGGAATTTCATCAGGATTCAATGTCTTATGATCTGCATACATCACTTCTCTCCCAGCAAACTCTCTCAGACGCTTGATTCCCTCATCTATTGTGGTCCAAGGCTTAGGGTTCCATGGTAAATCATCTCTGCTGGGGTACCTCATAAGGACTGCCAATAAGAGGCGTGCCCAGAGAGAAACTTTACCAATGCACTTGCCTTGATGCCTGTCTTTGCCAGTATCCTTCGAGAGCATACCCAACTGGGAGGCTGACTTGTCACCTACCACCAAGGCTGGGGCTCCCATATCAAAACATCTGGCTAGCCAAGACAGGACTGACTCAGTGTCTCCTCTGATGTAATCCTTCCTCAGATGTCTAATTTCCTTTCTGGGTGTATTAGCTGACTGTATGTCATCCTCCTCCTCATCATCATCCTGAGGTCGCTGTCCCCATATTCCTACTGTAATCCTCCGTGCAATTTCCTGAAGTTCAGAGGCACTTCCAGCAGTTGCTGATTTACCAGGGTCTACGTCCTGACCTACATCTCCATCATCCATGTGTGGTCTCAAGAGGGCTGCCAGAGTTTTAAGGCTAACCTTCTCTTCCTCATCAAAAGGATCTTTCTGAACAGAGGGACACTGAGTAGAAGGACCCTCGCCTCCTTCTGCACCATCTGCACCATCTCCTGCAGCATCTGCACCTTCAGATGCAACTCCTTTGCGCTTTCTGGTGGCAGTGGCAACCAAATTTACTGGTTTGGCTTTCACATTCGCAGTAGTGTTAGCAGGTACAGAGGAATCCTGTTCATAGTCAGCAGGTACAGAGGAATCCTGTTCAGAGTCAGCAGGTGCAGAGGGATTCTGTGCAGAATCAGGAGGAACAGAAGGATCCTGTTCAGAGTCAGCAGGTACACTTTGAGACCCTGCAGCTGCTGCTGTATTCATCTCACCAGCAGAGGGAGAAGGAGAAGACTGTGACTCGTTAATGACGCCTGCCTGCGCAGCTGTGTCTGCCTGTGCCTCGTTAATGGCATCTGCCTGAGTAGTCATGGTTGTTATCTGCGATTCTGGCACGCTTCCCGGACCTTCTGGCAAAGGTCCCGCAGCTACTGCTGCTGGCTCTGAGTCAAGGCTATCGGCAGCTTTCTCACAAACCTTAACTGTGATCTCCTGGACTCTGTAATCAGAATCAGAACCTAATTCTGAATCTCTCTGAACTTTTCTATGTTTCCTCTTATGTCTACGCAGGTTGCAAGAGGAAGTAGCCTTAGGTGTTTCCTTATGTATTTCTCGATACAGTGATACCAGTATCCATATGCTTATTCCAAGGTTAGCATAAGATATCTAGGGTACCATTGGTTCCAAAGACCCTCTGTAGTTCTAAGAGGAGTAACAAACTCAAATGCGTTCCAACAGGCCTGTTCCAACAGGAATTTCATCAGGATTCAGTGTCTTATGTTCTCCATACATCACTTCTCTCACAGCAAACTCTCTCAGGTGCTTGATTCTCTCATCTGTTGTAGTCCAAGGCTTAGGGTTCCATGATAAATCATCTCTGCTGGGGTACCTCATAAGGAGTGCCAGTAAGAGGTGTGCCCAGAGAGAAACTTCACCAATGCACTTGCCTAGATGTCTGTCTATGCCTGTATCTTTTGAGAGCGTCCCCAACTGGGAGGCCGACTTGTCGCCTACCACCACCACTGGAGCTCCCATATCAAAACAGTGGCCAAGCCACAACAGGATTAGCTCAGTGTCTCCTCTGATGTAATCCTTCCTCACATGTCTGATTTCCTGTCTGAGTGCATTAGCTGACTGTAGTCATCCTCATCATCATCTTGAGATCGCTGTCCCCGTACTCCTACTGTAATCCTCCTTGCAGTTTCCTGGAGTTCAGAAGCACTTCCAGCAGTTGCTAATTTACCAGGGTCCACATCCTGACCTACATCTCCATCATCCATGTGTGGTCTCAAGAGGTCTGCTAGAGTTTTAAGGCTTACTTTCCCTTCCTCATCAGAAGGATCTTTCTTAACAGAGGGACCCTAGACAAAAGGACCCTCACCTCCTTCTGCACCTTCTGCACCCTCTCCTGCAGCATCTGCACCTTCTCATGCAGCTCCTTTGAGCTTTCTGGTGACAGTAGCTACCAAATTTACTGGGTTAGCTTTCACATTCGCAGTAGAGTCAGCAGGAGCAGAGAGATTCTGTGCAGAGTCAGCAGGTACAGTGGGATTCTGCACAGAATCAGCAGGACCAGAAGGATTCCTTATAGAGTCAGCAGGCACGCTTTGAGACCCTGCAGCTGCTGCTGCATCCATATTGACAGCAGAGGGAGGAGGAGACTGTGCCTCGTTAATGGCACCTGCCTGCACAGCCCTGTCTGCCTGTGCCTCGTTTATGGAGCCTGCCTGAGTAGTCATGGTTGTTATCTCAGATTCTGGCAAAGTTCCCGGACCTTCTGGCACAGGTCCTGCAGCTGCTGCTGGCTCTGAGTCAAGGGTATTGGCACCTTTCTCACAAGCCTTTTCTTCCCCGCACTTAACTGTGACCTACTGGGCACTGCAATCAGAATCAAAACCTGATTCCGAATCTCTCTGAGCTTTTCCATGTTTCCTCTTACGTCTACACAGGCTGCAAGAACAAGTAGCCTTAGGTGTTTCCTTATGTATTTCTTGATTCAGTGATACCAGTATCCGTATGCTTATTCCAAGAAACACCAAATTCGAGGTGGTTATAAGATATCTAGGGTACCATTGGTTCCAAAGACCCTCTGTTGATGTAAGAGGAATAACAAACTCAAATGCGTCTGCTAGTAGATTTATAGTTGAGTTACCATATCTTCTTAGCCCAATAAGACCATAACAGAAATCAACCACATTTAGTAACTTTTTTTTAGCCCACAGAACCGATTCATATGCCACATATCTCACAATCTTGTCTATCATGGAGGAAATGGCCCAGTTGTAGACCACCACAGTCAGACAATGAATAAAATGCCAAACCAACCAAAACAGCTTCATTTTGCTTACTAATCTGCGCAGAAATAAATCATACAAGGAATTGCCCCGCGTTAGAGTGCCAAAAACAAAAGATGTGTCAGTGTGAGCTGAAAATCCCCACACACACTGACAATAACCAGTCTAGCTCCGTCTAGGAGCAAATGAAAGCTGTATTTACAAGCAAATCTACAAACTATGATGAAATGCAATGAGTATGTACAAATATACAAAATTTACAACATTTACAAATACATACAATCAACAGGAAAAGCACAACCAAGCTCCTTTTGCTTCCCCCCAAAGGGGACCTCCCAAGGGGCCTCCCCCCCAGACCCCTCTGGCAGAAGGCAGAGAGATAGAAGCAGAGAAGCTGTTAACTTAGCTCACCAAGGTCAGTGTGTTATCTTCAGCCAGAAGAGAAGAAGCAGCAGCAGCCAGACAGCCCAGCAAAGAAGCCGAGAGCTCAGACCCCGACTGCCCCTACTTTGTTTTGAGTAGTGGTTCTTAAACGTTTCTATCTATCCAATGGAAGTGTTTAGGACAATCATTATTTTGCTTTCTTACATCCAATAGTGACTTATTTACACTCTTTTGCTTTCTCTGCTTGAACTTTGAGAAGAAATATTAATAAGACAGTTTCAAACCATCACAGATTGCAATCACAAACTCGATCTCCTGGGGATGTACTCAGCATAGCTGAGGTCACAAATCTTACCCAAAAGGCATCCCTTTGGGGATGCCCTACCATGACAGAGGGGGACAAACCCATTGATCTGTCCCAGCCCTTTGGTGTCCAACTCCTGATCACCTCCAAAGGAGATATGAAATTTGGGCAATATTTATACCTCATTGTTTATAATTGTGCAGAGTGCAGGGATTGGACTGCTGTCAGTCATCACTCCTGGTGGTCAACCAGTTGTTTATCAGTTGCACAAGACATTTCTTGTTTTCTTTTTGGTGTGACTCCTCTGGTCAGCATTGTTACAGGTGATAAGTGGAAAAATGGAATGATGGGCTTCCACCTTGCCCCCTCCATTCTGCCCAGTGCCATGGCAACACAGACCACCCAGTCTCCACCCAACCCTTGTCCTTGTTTTGGTCACCATGTGTTTATCAGCAACATAAGGCTTGGTATTTTTTCTATTGTTTTATGCTTCCAACACTGAGCCCCTCTGAGATTCCAGGCTGTGTTATTGCATTATTTTAATGTGGCCTAATGTGACAAATAACTAAGGCAAGTAGATATTTGGACAGCCAAATGAATGGATGTGGTAGAGCTATACTGAGTTGGTCACAGTTAGTCTTGCCTGCACATCTGTAATGTTCTCTGTTATTTCAAGTCAATCCCGAAAGAAAACACTGTGTCAGAGAACTGTATGGTAGCTAGTATATGTCACATAGTTAGAAATATCACAATTTAAGGAATAAGTATATTTTAGACTGGGCTTCATTGTCTATTCTTATCTTTATTAGCCACATCAGAGGGTCATAGAACTTGGTTTGCACTAGAGTCTTTAGGGGTCTTGGCAGCAGAGGCCATCATTCATAAGGGTGGATTTCAGTGAGGTCTAGTTATGTGCAGGCATTTCCCTTTGCATGTCTGGGAAGAGAGAACTGAGAAACACTTGTAGAAGACACCATGAAGACTTGAAATTGCGAATCTTAAGACAGCAAAGAAATGGCAATGAGTTTTGGGGGCACTCACTGCAAGAAAGACATTGAGGTGCTTGGGCGATCCCAGAGAAGAGCATCAAAGCTGGTGAAGGGTCTGGAGAACAGATCTGGTGAGGAGCAGCTGAGGAACTGGAGTTGTTTAGTCTGGAGAAAAGGAGACTGAGGGGAGACCTTATCACTCTCTACAGCTAACTGAAAGAAGGTTGTAGCAGGTTGGGTGTCGGTCTCTTCTCCCTAGTAACAAGTGATAGGATGAGAGGAAATGGTCTCAAATTGTGACAGGAGAGGCATCAAACACTGGAATAGGCTCCCCAGGGAGGTGGTTGAATTTTCATCCCTGGAGATGCATAGATGTGGTGCTAAGGGACATGGTTTAGCACCAGACTTGGTAGAGTTAGATAATGGTTGGACTCGATGATCTTAAAGGTCTTTTCCAACAAAAACAATTCTATGAAAATCCTGGATTTCTGAGTTCTGTAGACTAGGAGGAATTATTGAACTATTGTTTTCACTCATGTTTAATGTATTTCCTACCGGGTAGGATGAAGAAGAGTCACTGAATGAAGTGGGCTATGATGACATTGGTGGCTGCCGGAAGCAGCTGGCTCAAATCAAAGAGATGGTGGAGCTTCCCCTCCGACACCCTGCGCTTTTCAAGGCCATAGGGGTGAAGGTAAGTACCCATGTGCACCAGGTGGATGAGCGAGTTTGCCCTTGTGGATGACTCTTGATGTCTGAGATAGTGGGAGAAGAATAAGTAATTTGGATGTTTTTTTTTTAATGTTGGTGTTACAAAAGTATTTCCTTGTATGTTTTGGACACATTAAAATACTGGCAACTTGCAAAGCAGAGGAATGCTTTAAATCAGCACTATTCCTTACTGGCAAGGATTTTGTTTGTAAGGGTGTTGATAGCAATGTTTCATGAGTTTGCATCACAATTTCAGGCTGGCTTTATCAAATGTTTACATCTTCACTGTGAAAATGCGTAGGTGTTCAGATACTAGCTCAACATCTAAGTCCCTTGCCTTTGCCTTTAGCCTCCACGTGGGATCCTGTTGTACGGTCCTCCTGGCACTGGTAAAACACTGATTGCCCGAGCAGTGGCCAATGAAACAGGGGCTTTCTTCTTTCTAATCAATGGTAAGTTTTGTGGCTGCTTTGACCCCCAGATATACTGTGTGTTCATTCATCTCATGATAATAGATGGTATTAATAAAGCTTATAGAGCCATGTTGTCCCCATGAGATCCTTCCTTACCTCTTTGAAGTGTGACTCTGGGGACACTTGTGTGGAAGCATCTGTAGTGGCACTTCCCTTAAGCTTGAGTGTTTTGTAGCAGGTTAGTTAGAAAGGATAAGTGTAGAGTCCTGAACCTGGGGAATAATAACACCTTGCACCAGTACAGGTTAGGGGTTGATGTACTGGAGAGTAGCTCCACAGAGCAGGACCTTGGAGTCCTGGTTGATAAAAAGTTATCCATGGAACAGCAATGTGCCTTGGTGGCCAAGAAGACCGATAGTATACTCAGGTGCATTAAGAAGAGTATGGCCAGCAGATCGAGGGAGGTTCTCCTCCCCCCTCTATTCAGCCCTAGTTAGACCACATCTGGAATATTGTGTACAGTTCCGGGCTCTCCAGTGCAAGAGGGACAGGGAACTACTGGAGAGAGTTCAACAGAGGGCTGCAAGGATGATTAAGGGACTGGAGCATCTGTCTTATGAAGAAAGGCTGAGAGACCTGGGGCTGTTTAGCCTGGAAAAGAGAAGGCTGAGAGGGGACCTTATCAATGTCTACAAATATCTGAAGGGTGGCTGTCAGAAAGATGAAGCCAGTCTCATTTCAGTGATAGGATGAGGGACAATGAATGTAAACTCAATCACAGGAAATTCCACCTAAACACGAGAAAAAACTTTTTTGCTGTGAGAGTGATGGACCACACACGGCTGCCCAGAGAGGTTGTGGAGTCTCCTTCTCTAGAGATCTTCTGGATGCGTTCCTGTGTGACCTGCCTTAAGTGGTCCTGCTTTGCAGGGGGGTTGGACTCAATGATCCCTGGAGGTCCCTTCCAAGCCCTAGCATTCTATGATTCTATGAAAGACAGCTTTGTGATGCAGCTTTGTGAGTGTTCATTTATGTTGATGAAGGCAGAACTGGGAGTAAAGTGGTAAGATAATTCTATGCATATGGATGCAGGATACTTGTTTCTGTTGCTCCTGGCTTGTTCCATTCAGAGAAAAAGCTTATCTGCTGTGGATTTCTATTTTCCCCTCAAGTAAAGAACAAGACCTCTTCTGTTTCACATAACATTAATCATAGGAACTGTCCTGAAAGCTATAATGAGTACCTTGGGACTTAGCTACAAGTGACAGAACCTCCTATTGCTACTCCTATAGCAGTTGAGATGGATACTGGCTTATGTCCAATAAGGACCAGATTCTGAATTTTCCTCACTGTTTTTCTGTTGCATTTTACAGTCAGAGCTTGTGGCAGTTTAGGCTGGGTGCCCCCTGCCACTGCTACATGAGATACACCTCTGGTGTCCTGGGTGCCCACCCAGAGGGGTGGACACAGGAAATGGCGTATTTCTACCCATAAATCCTGTGCCCTATAAGGCCATCTGCAGAGTCATTCTCTTCCTCTTTCTTCCCTCTGCTCCCATGGGAGATGTCCTCTCTTATCTGGTAATGCCGGGGGAGTATCCTCAAGGCCTCTTAGGCCTGTCTAGGCCTAATGCCAGGAGGAGAATGGAGGGGGGGCAGTCTCAGACCTGGCCAGCCTGAGACTTGCCTAGCAGTGGGAGGGGGGGGAAGGAAGAGCCCTGAGGGGTTGGGTAGACCCTCAGGTGGGAGGAAGGGAGGACTGGGAAGCTTTTGGGAATCCTGTGAGGGGATTCTGTATGCTTTAGGATGTTCTTTTCCACTATGCTTTGTAGTTTGTAGTTTTCTGTAGCTTCACCAATTCGTTTTTCCATTTTAACTTTTTTCCATCACTCTCCAATCCGTTTGCGTGTGTCATTCTTTTGTCCCTTTCGGGGCAAGAGATGTTCTGGCTGGCCTCAAACCAGCACAGAGCTGGAATAACTGAACATTTTTACTTAAGGAGTGTTGCTTTGCTTTTCTGATTTCAATCACAGACCCATGAAGGTGAAAGGAAAGGAGTGTATAGCACAGCATAGCAGTGAGCAGCAGTAGGGAAGTGACTTGCTTTGTATCTCAAGATATCAGATGTAAACAGACTGGTTTTAATTGTATGTCACCCTTGTCATATACCTCCTAAGTGTATGGAAGGTGTCACTGCATGCTAATGAGCCAGATGTTTCTTTAGACACTTGTACATCTATTGAATAATAAAAATGTTGTCAGAATTAGTGATGTGTTCTGTTTGATAGTCCCAAGCATGGAACTGGTATGAATTGGTGAGTTACTTATAATGAAACACTCTTAGTACTTGCCTGCACCAGTGGCTCTGCAGCTGGCACACTTCAGCTAGCAAGCAGCTTTGCACTCCTGATGGTCAGGTTTCTTTTTCTTGGATTTCTTAGAAGCATACTTTTCATTATCACTCCCATCAGCATGATGGAAAAGTCTGTAAAACCAGAATAAATCCGTGATCCTGCACTAGTGTTTAGCAATTGTAGAAGATCTCGGGGGAATGCTGTCCTTCTGGGATTGATGTGCTTACGCATTTTTTTAGTTATTATTTTTTTATTTATTCTTTGAGAGGAAATGGGTTTGAGATTTTTTTTTTTTAATTTTGGGATGTTGGGTTTTTGGTGGTGTTTTCTTGTTTGGTTTTGGGTTTTTTTTTAAACTCATTTATAGGATCTTACAGAACTAAATGTATATCAACAGATGTCATCTCTCTGGACTATTGTAAAGCCTTTGACACAGTCCCCCACAACATCCTTCTCTCTAAGCTGGAGAGATATGAATTTGATGGGTGGACCATCCAGTGGATAAGGAATTGGTTGGATGATCGCATACAAAGGGTAGTGGTCAACAGCTTGCTCTCCAGATGGAGATGGGTGACAAGTGCTGGTCATTATCTTCATCAATGATATAGACAGTGAGATTGAGTGCACACTCAGCAAGTTTGCAGATTATACCAAGCTGAGTGGTACGGTTGATAAGACTGAAGGACGGGATGCCTGTGTTTCAGCCATGAGGAGCAGGTGCTCTCCTCTCTGGGAGAGAAAATCTAGGAGCTACACAACACACACTGTAGTTTTACCATGGGGAGGACATGAGGAAGTGGGATGGAAAACCCACTTCAGTCCTATCTACATGAGTATGTGAATTACAAGGAAGTTCTCCCCCAAAGGATGTTGCCTCAGTTTGCAGTGGAAAATCACCCAAAAAGAGCAGACAAGCTGATACTGCTTCTGTTCCTCCTGAAGGGACTCCCAAAGCATCTTCACAAGATGCAAGTGATTCCAGTCAAAAATTAGAGGGGTCCTGCCTCCAACCAGATGGAGGAGAGGGACAACTGGGTTTATTGGACTGTACAGAACTGATGGCTTGGCAAGTTGAACCCACAAGAGTATAAAACTTTAGTAGATACAGTTGCCCAGTGTAATCTGATGCCATCAAAGTATGAGGGGTGGAACCCATCTATATTATCTCATTTATATAAAACTCTCTTTATCTGAACTCTTTATCTCAACCTGGAGTTGGTTTTGGGTTTTGGTTGGGGTTTTCTGTGTGTTACTCTCCCTTACTTCTGTTTTGTAGGGAAAAAGGCTGTTTAACCCATTACAGGGGGGGACCTACAGGAAGGCTGGGGAAGGATTGTTTAAAAGGGCTTGTAGCAATAGGTCAAGGGGCAATGGTTTTAAACTGGAGCAGGGTAGATTTAAGTTGTACATAAGGAAGAATGATCTAGTTGGAGGTGTCCGTGCTCACTGCGGGAAGGTTGGACAAGATGCCCTTAGAGGGTCCCTTCCGACTCAGTGCAATCTGTGAATCTGTAATGCAAGCAAAAGACAGCTTCAATAACTTGCAGCTTTTTTTTCCCTACTGTGATAATTAATTGCCATATGATTTGATTGCTTCTCTTGCAAGCTAGGATTGACATTAACTGTGTGTGGTGGCATATAACAGAAAAGCTTACCAAGCGTGAAATAGGCTAAGGAAAGAGGCAGCTAAAGGTAGCTCACTGACTAGTGCTGCGTTCTTTTAAAGTAAACTGAAAACACCAGAATAATGATAAAATGTAATTCTGCATGTTCTTGCCTGTTCAGTTGCAAATTTAGTGAAGTTGCTTGATAGTATTTGCTTTGGCTTGAAATCTAAATTACTTCCATGTGAATGTTGTACTAAAAAAAATCAACTGCATGCCTTGGGGCTAGCTGCCTCTCTTCTGGGTGCCACAGTGCCATTATTTTTTCAGGTCCTGAGATTATGAGCAAGCTGGCTGGTGAGTCCGAGAGCAACCTGAGGAAAGCCTTTGAAGAAGCAGAGAAGAATGCTCCCGCTATCATCTTCATTGATGAACTGGATGCCATTGCCCCTAAGAGAGAGAAGGTAAAGAAAGCTTGTAGAAGATAGAGGAGTACATCTTTTTTGGTAGCAGCTGGTGTGAATCTCTGCATTTGGCTACAGGGTAAAGCAGTATTTAACTTAGTGCTTGAATTCAGTTGTATATCAGAAGAATCCGATTTAGTTCACAATATTTCTTAACAGCTTGCGTCTGTTGTATCTGTCTGCTCTGGTGCAGTACTAGCTCCTGTGCTATGTTTTAGAGCTTTTGGTCTGATCATTACTTTCTCCCTCCATAGACACATGGAGAGGTGGAACGTCGCATAGTGTCTCAGCTGCTGACTCTTATGGATGGACTGAAACAGAGAGCACACGTAATCGTTATGGCAGCCACCAACCGACCTAACAGCATTGACCCAGCACTCAGGCGATTTGGTAACCATAATTGTTATCTTTTTTGTGTGTATCAGATACTTAGAATCATAGAATCAACCAGGTTGGAAGAGACCTCCAAGATCATCTAGTCCAACCTATCACCCAGCCCTAAGCAATCAACTAGACCATGGCACTAAGTGCCTCATCCAGTCTCCTCTTGAACATCTCCAGTGATGGTGACTCCACCACCTCCCTGGGCAGCCCATTCCAATGGGCAATCACCCTCTCTGTGAAGAACTTCCTCCTAACATCCAGCCTATACCTCCCCTGGCACAACTTGAGACTGTGTCCCCTCGTTCTGCTGCTGGTTGCCTGGGAGAAGAGACCAACCCCCACCTGGCTACAACCTCCCCTCAGGTAGTTGTAGACAGCAATGAGGTCACCCCTGAGCCTCCTCTTCACCAGGCTAAACATCCCCAGCTCCCTCAGCCTCTCCTCATAGGGTTTGTGTTCCAGACCCCTCACCAGCTTTGTTGCCTTCTCTGGACACGTTCCAGTACCTCAACATCTCTCTTGAATTGAGGAGCCCAGAACTGGACACAGTACTCAAGGTGTGGCCTGACCAGAGGTGAGTACAGGGGAAGAATAACCTCCCTTGTCCTGCTGGCCACACTATTCCTGATCCAGGCCAGGATGCCATTGGCTCTCCTGCCCCCCTGGGCACACTTCTGGCTCATGTTCAGCTACTATCAACCAGCACCCCCAGGTCCCTTTCTGCCTGGCTGCTCTCCAGCCACTCTGTCTCCAGCCTGTAGCGCTGCTTGGGGTTGTTGTGGCCAAAGTGTAGAACCCTGCACTTAGCCTTGTTAAATTTCATCCCGTTGGCCTCTGCCCACCCATCCACCCTGTCCAGGTCCCTCTGCAGGGCCCTTCTACCCTCCAACAGATCAACACCTGCTCCTAACTTGGTGTCATCTGCAAACTTCCTGATGATGGACTCAGTTCCTTCATCTACATCATCAATAAAGATATTGAATAGGATAGGGCCCAGCACTGATCCCTGGGGGACACCACTAGCGACTGGCCGCCAACTGGATGTGGCACCGTTCACTACCACTCTCTGGGCCCGGCCCTCCAGCCAGTTCTTGACCCATTTCAGAGTGAATCTGTCCAAACCACGAGCTGCCAGCTTTGCCAGGAGCTTCTTGTGGCAGACAGTGTCAAAGGCTTTGCTGAAGTCCAGGTAGACTACATCCACAGCCTTCCCCGCATTCACCAGACGGGTAACCTGATCATAAAAGCAGATCAGGTTGGTCAGGCAGGACCTGCCCCTCCTGAATCCATGCTGGCTGGGCCTGATCCCTTGACCATCTTGTAGGTTCTGTGTGATTGTACTCAGGATGACCTGTTCCATAACCTTGCCTGGCACTGAGGTCAGGCTGACAGGTCTGTAATTTCCTGGTTCCTCCTTCAGGCCCTTTTTGTGGATGGGCATCACATTGGC
Organism: Indicator indicator; assembly: GCF_027791375.1. Taxonomy (NCBI): domain Eukaryota; kingdom Metazoa; phylum Chordata; class Aves; order Piciformes; family Indicatoridae; genus Indicator; species Indicator indicator. The sequence continues at coordinate 42,102 of NW_026539084.1, read as the reverse complement.
CAGCCTGCAGTCATCAGGGACCTCACCTGTGAGCCAGGACTGCTGATAAATGATGGAGAGTGGCTTGGCCAGCTCATCTGCCAGCTCTCTCAGCACCCTAGGATGGATCCCATCAGGTCCCATGGACTTGTGAGGATCCAAGTGGGTCAGCAAGTCCCTTACTGCTTCCTCCTGGAGTACAGGGGGACTATACTGGTCCCCGATTCCATCTGCCAGTCCAGGAGGCCAGTTGTCCTGCAGACAGCCTGTCCCACTATTGAAGACTGAGGCAAAGGTGGTGTTAAGTGCCTCTGCCTTTTCCTGGTCTTTTGTTACTATATTCCCCTCCACATCCAATAAGGAGTGGAGGTTGTCCTTGCCTCTTCTTTTACCATTAATATATTTATAGAAATATTTTTTTATTCTCTTTTACGGCCATGGCCAGTCTAAGTTCTAAATGGGCTTTTGCCTCTCTAATTTTTTTCCTACAAGACTTAGCAATGTCCTTAAACTCATCCTGGGATACGTCCCCTTTTTTCCAAAGGTGATACACCCTCTTTTTTTCCCTTAATTCCTTAGAAGCTCCTTGCTCATCCAGTCCGGTTGTCTCCCTCGTCGGATCCTCTTCCGGCACATGGGCATAGCCTGTTCCTGTGCCTTCAAGAGTTCTTTCTTGAAGTAAGTCCAGCCTTCCTGGACCCCTTTGTTTTTAAGGGCTGTTTCCCAAGGAACTTTCCGAGTTAGTTCCTTGAATAAGCCAAAGTCTGCCCTTCGGAAGTCCAGGGTGGAGGTTTTGGTGCTGCCCCTCCTGGTTTCACCATATATTGAAAACTCAATTATTTCGTGGTCACTGGACCCCAGGCAGCCTCCCACCACCACATCTCCCACCAGCCCTTCTCTATTTGTAAACAGCAAATCGAGCAGGGCTGAACCCCTGGTAGGCTCGCATTAACAGCTGGGATAAGAAGCTATCCTCCATACACTCCAGGAACCTTCTAGACTGCCTCTTCTCTGCAGTGTTCGATTCCCAGCAGATGTCTGGCAGGTTAAAGTCACCCAGAAGAACAAGGGGAAGTGATCTTGAGGCAGCCTCCAGCTGCTTGAAGAAAATTAAATCAACCTCTTCTTCCTGATTAGGTGGTCTATAACAGACTCCAACCAGGATGTCAAGCTTGTTGGCCTTACCCCTAATTCTTACCCATAGGGACTCAACCTGATCATCCTTAGTCTCTACCTCCATGATGTCCAGAGTCTCCCTAATATACAGGGCCACTCCTCCACCCCTTCTCCCTCTCCTGTCTCTCCTGAAGAGTCTGTAGCCCTTGATTACAGCACTCCAGTTGTGAGCGTCATCCCACCATGTTTCTGTGATGGCGACAACATCATAGTTTTCCTCCTGTACTAAGACTTCCAGCTCCTCTTGTTTCTTACCCATGCTGTGTGCATTAGTGTACATACACTTCAGCTGGGCTGCTGGTTTTGCCCCTGTCTGTGGCTTACCACCCTTAGCCTCCTTTGGTTCATGTCTAGTAATGTTGTGCTCGCTCCCCTCCCCCTTCAAGCCTAGTTTAAAGCCCTTTGTACAAGCCCTGCCAGCTTGTGTGCCAAGATCTTTCTCCCCCTCTGCGACAGGTGTACCCCATCTGTTGCTAGCAGACCTGGGACCATATAGAGTTCCCCAAGATCAAAGAACCCAAAATTTTGTTGGTGACAACAGCCTCTTAGCCACTTATTAATCAGGAATGTTTTCCTGTTCCTTTCAGCATTCATGCCTGCAGCTAAGGGTAAACTTTGTTATGAGCAATGCTTTTCAGGGGCCTTGGAGCAGAAATCAATATTAAACATATCCTGTGTGCTACATAATCTATTGACTTGTCTCTAGCTACTTGTTTGATATTAATTTCTAGACTTCCAGCCTTGGTATCATGTTAGGCTAGAACTTGTAAAAATAAAATACTTAGAGGGTAGCATACTTTTTTACCTCATCAATTAGATGAGGCTATTTCAAGATGAAAAGCTTAAAGGGCTGCCATGTTAAGGATAAGATCCTGATGTTTGCCTGTCTCAGAGTCCAGGACTCTTGCTGGAATTATTTGACAAAATTAATGTTTGCCTCTCTTTTCCAGTGCCCTAGTAAGGACTTGCACTGACACAGGTTCAGAAAATTAAAGCAATTAAATGTTTTAGTTGTTCAAAGCAGCAGATAAAACAGATTTGGGATTGCTGGTGATAAATGCACTGACTGCAAGATGACCTCAGGTTAATATATCCTGAGTAACATCCAACAAAGTCGGAGGCACAAACCTTTTCAATAGCTCTAATACAGAAGATAAATGCAGCAAAGTTAAGCCGTATATCGAAGGTGCAGTTCTCACCAAGAAAGTTCTTGGGTAAAGGAAAAGGAACACAGCCTGTCAACCATCCTTGTCTTCTTCCCCCTTGCAGCTGCTGTACCTGGTGGTGGTGCTGGTCCATGCTGTGCCCCCATCGTTGGCCCTGGTACTGGTGCCAATCGTGAGATGTGTGCTGGTGTTGGAGGTGGCCCCCAGAGATGTCTCTCTCATGGGTTTTATACCCCAGCCCAGCTTGTCCCTGCCTTCTAGGTGACATTTAGCATGATTTGGGAGCAAAGTTGAGTATCCTAGTCATGTTTAGCATGTACTTAATTTTCCTTCTTGAAGCGTGTCAACTTTAAAATTGCAGCTAATTAAGCAAAGGTCTTTGCTCAGGCACCCTCGCCCTCAGAATCTGCTTTGAAGTTGGGTGTTTATGTTATTTGAGCCCTGCTTCATCAGTTTTAGCCAAAACCAGGGCCATCTTCTCTTCATAAGACTTCCTCTTGGTAGGCCAGTTTTGTGGATCTTCATTTAACACAAACACCTGCTGATCGTAAATGACCTTGGTCCTGAAGCGTGCTAAATTAACTTGCTTTCCTATTCCACAGCAAGCTAGGTTGTTTTACCACATCATCCATCCTGTGACTATGGTCATTCAACATGGAATCCCAAATCATGGTCATATAACATCAATTTTGGGAGTATCCCTTATGCTGTATTTCCTTTCCTCCTTATTCAGATGTCTCCAATTCTGTCAAATTAGATGCTATATGCGTCTGACAGATCAATATTTGGCTTAGCCTAGATTTACTGTAAGACAATGAAGCATAAAACATAATAGTCACAATGACAATTATTAATACAGATTGCAAAAAACTTTGTAATCAACACAGTAATGAAAAAAATAAACTAATTCCAAAGATAATCCAACCACCCCACCTCCATATTTTCCCTTAGTTCTCTGCTGCCTTGGCAACATATTTCATATGATGTAGTTAGTTGTTAAGATCTCAGGTTACATTTGTTATGTGAACACAACAAGTATTGTTAGATAGACTCAAATGTCCACATATTTCATTCATATGCAATAGTAATAGATATAAAATCAGTTGGTTTTATAGTGTCACCTTCAATGTTGCTTGTAGTTGCATGTTTAATTCTTCTGACACAAGACCAAAAATGACAGTAGTCAGTAGTCCAAATGTATGTTGATGTTGTCAATTTTCTGTGAAGGGGCTTTGGGTGTTCTGACATTTCTCTCTTATTCAATTTATTATGTTGTCATGTCCTGTTTTTTCCCAATTTACTAGAGTCTCAGCAGAGTCATGGAGGGGTTAAGTATGCAGACATTTTATATTAGTGCAAAGATTAGATTAGTTGTAATATATCATTCACAAAATTAGCATTAGTAGGATTTTTCACACTATAATTAAAAGTAGCAGTATTGTAATCAGAATCATTAGCAGTCCTTGCAGATACTCCAGCTCCACATATGGTGGTGATTCTTGCTCCCAGGTGCAATTCAAAGACATTGGGGCATCTGTAAAAGAAAAGAAAGGAAAACTGCTTGGTTTTATCTTAACTAGCATAATTTGGTTAAAGGTGGGTACTGTTGTTAGTACCATTTCCATTGTCCCAACCTGAGGCATTGTAACCAATACCAGCTGGCTCAAATACTTTAGGTGTCTGGGCAATGCCTGCAGGCGATACCGTACCTCTGTGAACTATATCTTATTCCCAGGAACTGAATTTCCTGTGCAGGTCCTTTGAGCTTGTTTTTCTTTATGGCAAATCCAGCCTTCAGAAGACCCTGAATGATTTTTTTTTTTTTTTCTCCCTTCTCAAACACTTCTGCCTTGTCACCCCACACAATGATGTCATTGATGTATTGTAAATGTTCAGGGGCATCACCCTTTTCCAGTGCAGTCTGGAATAGTCTGTGGCAAATGGTGGAGCTATGTTTCCACCCTTGGGGAAGTCGATTCCAGGTGTATTGCACACCCCTCCGTCCCTGGAAGTGTTTAAGAAAAGACTGGATGAGGCACTTAGTGCCATGGTCTAGTTGATTAGACAGGGTTGGGTGATTGGTTGGACTTGATGGTCTTGGAGGTCTCTTCCAACATGGTTGATTCTGTGAAAGCAAATTGTGGCCTGCACTTTGCTGCCAAAGGAATCGAGAAGAATGCATTTGTGATGTCAGTTGTAGTGTACTATTTGGCTGCTTTTGACTCCAGCTCACACTGGAGCTCCAGTATGTTTGGTACAGCAGCATTCAGTGGTGGCGTCACTTCGTTCATGCCACAATAGTCCACTGTTAATCTCCACCCTCTGTCAGATTTCTGCACTGGCCAGATGGGACTATTAAAAGGCGAGTGTGTCTTGCTGATCACCCCCTGGATCTCCAACTGATAAATCAGCTCATGGATAGGAACCAGGGAGTCTCAGTTTGTGCAATATTGCCGCCGGTGCGCCGTCCTGGTAGGAATTGGCACTTGTTATTCCTCAACCTGCAGCAATCCCACAACAAAGGGATCTTCTGAAAGGCTGGGCAAGGTAGACAGCTGTCTGATCTTCTCTGTATTCACTGTGGCCACACCAAAAGCTCATTGATAGCCCTTTGGGTCCTTGAAGTACCCTCTCTTGAGGTAATCTATGCCAAGAATACAAGGGGCCTCTGGGCCAGTCACAATGGGATGGTTTTTCCCACTTGTTCCCTGTTAGGCTCATGTCAGTTTCTAGTACAGACAATTCTTGGCAGCCTCCTGTCACTCCAGAAATCCAGATGGATCCAGCACCTTTATGCCCAGATGGCATCAATGTACATTGTGCACCTGTGTCTATCAATGCCTTATACTTCTGTAGCTTTGATGTGCCAGACCATCGAATTCACACAGTCCAGTATACCCTGTTATCCCTTTCCTCCTCCTGGCTGAAGGCAGGGACCCTCTACTTCTGGTCTTCATCAGAGTATTGACTTTCTGATCTTGGTGGTGCCAGAGCAGAGGTCCCCTCATCAGGATCAAGGGATGTAACCTCAGTTCTTCTCTGCCTGGAAGATCGTTGATTACCTTCTTGACTCTCTACAGCAGCTACTTGGACTGCCTTCTTAGGTGATCCCTTCCTAACTACTGTCTTCCCTCTCAGTTCATGTATGTGAGCTTCCAGTTTAGAAGTATGTTCACCATCCCACTTCCTCATGTCCTCCCCCTGGTCACACAGGGAAACAAAAAAAAAAAAAAAAAAAAAAGTGTTCCACGTGGCATGTGCCTGGGGTTCCCCTTCCCTCTGACTGGGACAGGAGAGGACTGATTTCTTGGGGTACACCTGGTAGATGAGGCACTGGCTTGTGGGGTTGAGGTGGTACAGTGATTATCCTCAAAATTTTGAAGCCAAGCTGACACAGTCTCCACCGATTGCGTAACCAGATCCAAATAATACATAATCACTAAGTTGTTAGAGTATGACACTGCGGTACCCTGAATCGCCTTTCTCCACATGGCCCATGTGCATGGGACATCCTCTGGATCTGTGGGGACACTCTGATTGTCTAGGTCACTGTAGATAACTTCCAACACCACTAGTTCTCTCAAGTAATGCATGCCTTCATCTGCGGTGCTCCACTTCCATGGAAAATTCACAAGGTCTTCCTTGCATGGGTACCTTGACCTCACACTTAACAGGAGTCATCTCCAGAGTCTGCATATGCCTGTTTCTTTTGCAATTCCTTTCTCAATACCTCTGTTTCTGGCAATGGGTCCCAGTTGTTGGGCCTCTTTTCCCTTCTAGCAGTTGATCATCAGCCCCGTTATCCCAGCACCGGAGCAGCTAAGCAGCAAACCACTCTCCTGGCTGGTGGCTGTAATCCTTCCACATCTCTCTAAGATCTGCTGAGGTCAGGGACTGGGTAGTCTCTGCTTCCTTCTTGATTTCACTCCCTCCCTCTGATTTCCCAGTTGATGGACCAGTCCCTTGATCAGAATCCTCCTCCTCCCTTACTAATCGATGATAGGGACCTGTTGACCTTCTTGTCCACTCCCCCCCCCTCCCCCCCCCCCCCCATCTACTGGGGCAATAATCTGGTTGCTGTTTGGGTCCCCATCTCAACCATGGTATCCTCAGGTGACCTTTGGGTGCCTGCCTCAGCCACAGTCCTCTTAGAGTACTGAACTGTGTCTCGGTAAGCACAGGCCAGGCCCCAATACAGTGATAGAAGTTGCTGGTTTTCATTGGGGTAGGCGAGGCACCCTTCTATCAGGTGGTGAGTTAATTTACCAGGATTACTTGCCTCTTTTGGGGTAAAGTCCCAGGCTATGGGAGGTGATAACCATCCTAGGAATCTGCCCAAATCCGTCCACTCACCCTGCCACCCAGGGACCAGCTGCCTCAGGGCACATTTCTGTATTTCTTCACCCAAAAGCTGTCTCCTTTCATGCCATGATGGCACCAAGTTCCACAAAGCCCGTAAAATGCCAGTGATATTGATCAGCAGTATTAAAGAGCTCACATAGGGATGAACCAGAACCTTGGGGGCCTGCATAATAAAACTCTCTATATCCATCTCAAGTGGGGAGAAAGAGATGATAACCCCCACAACATAGCTCCCTCAGAACAACAGGGCTTCCAACACTAGGAAAAAACACACAGCCATTATCTGTCTAGGCATGTTCCCAAACAAAGGAAATATTCCAAGACAAATTAATGCTGTTAACAAGCTCCTTGACCAGCACAGGAGCTTGTGTCTTAACTAAAGCAGGCTTAAAGCAAAGCTGTAGTTATATTTCCCAGCCAACACGCCAAAAAGGACTGTGGTGGTTTGGCCCTGGCTGGGGTCCAAATGCCCACCAAAGCTGCTCTATCACTCCCCTTCTTAGATGGAGAGGGGAAAATATAACAAAAGGCTGGTTATAAGGTAGAAGAATTTTAATAATGCTAAGCAGAAGCAAAGGCTGCACACAGAAGCAAAAGCAAAGAGAGATGTTATTCTCTACTTCCTATCAGCAGATGGTGGTCAGTCACTCCTGGGAAGCAGGGTAGTGATTTCTGTGGAGGACAGATGCCATCGGCAAATATCCCCCACTTCCTTCTTTCACTTAGTTCTTGTATCTGAGCTGACATCATAGGGCATGGAATACCCCTTTGACCAGTTTGCGTCAGCTGGCCCAGCTGTGTCCCCTCCCAAGATCTTGCCCACCCCTTAGCATACTCTTGGGGTGGGGAAATGTTGGAAAAGCACAGCCTGGGTGCTTGTTCAGCAGTAGCCAAAACACTGGTGTGTTAGCGTCACCCAGCTACAGCACTAGAAAGATGCTCTGAGGAGAATAACTACAGCTTAGCCAAAGCCAATAAATATGTGTACTGACTGCTGTGGAGGCTGCGCTTGAGCCACAGCAGCATTCATAACATGGGCAGTTTGCATGCTGTCCTGGAGCTTAGCTACATACATTTTAAGGCTGATTGCTTGGCCATGGATAAAGGGAGTTAACCACACAGGGTCAATAAGAGCTAACTTCAGAGATCTTAAATCAGTCCTCTCACACATCGCTTTTATGCAGGTTGCTTTTTGCACAGGCACTTTGGGATCTGAGAAACTGGTAGTTTTAATAACAAGAGGATCTTCTCAAAGAATCACAGAAACATTCAGGTTGGAAAAGACCCTCAGGATCACCAAGTCCAACTGATAACCCTACTCTATAAAGTTCACCCCTAAACCATATCCCCAAGCACCACATCAAAATGACCTTTAAACACATCCAGGGTTGGTGACTCAACCACTGCCCTGGGCAGCCTATTCCAATGCCTGACTACTCTTTCTGTGATTTTTTTTTTTTTTTTTCCTAATGTCCAGTCTAAACCTCCCCAGTCATAGTGTGAGGCCATTCCCTCTTGTTCTATCACTAATTACCTGTAAGAAGAGACCAGCACCAGCCTTCTCTACAATGTCCTTTCAGGTAGTTGTAGAGAGCAATGAGGTCTCCCCTCAGCCTCAAATTTTTCAAACTAAACAGGCCCAGCTCCTTCAGTTGCTCTTTATAAGATTTATTCTCCAGGCCTTTCACCAGCTTTGTTGCCCTCCTCTGCACTCACCCCAGCACCTCGAAATCTCTCTTGTATTGAGGTGCCCACAACTGAACACAATGCTCGAGGTGTGGCCTCACCACAGCTGAGTATAAGGGGACAATCACCTCCCAAATCCTGTTGGACACAGCATTTTTAATACAAGCCAGGATTCTATTGGCTTGCTTGGCCACCTGGGCACACTGCTTGCTCACATTCAGTTGCTTGTCAATTAGAACCCCCAGGTCCCTTTCAGCCAGACAGCTTTCCAGCCACACTTCCCCAACCTGTAGCATTGCTTGGGGTTGTTGTGACCCCAGTGCAGGACCTTGCGTTTGGCCTTTTTGAAGCTCATCTGTATCAGTGTGAGAGCTGAAATCCCCCCCACTGACAATAACCAGGCTAGCTCAGTCTGGAAAGCAAATGAAAGCTGTATTTACAAGCAAATCTACAATCTATGATGAAATGCAATGAATATGTACAAATATACACAATTCACAACATTTACAAATATATGTATAATCAACAGAAAAGCACAACCAAGCTCCCTTTGCTTCCCCTGAGGGGTCCTCCCTAGGGGGCCTCCCCCCAGACCCCCCTGGCAGAAGGCAGAGAGATAGAAGCAGAGAAGCTGTTAACTTAGCTCGCCAAGTTCAGTGTGTTATTTCCAGCCAGAAGAGAAGAAGAAGCAGCAGCCAGAGAGCCCTGCAAGTTGCCCCGACTGCCCAAACTCTGTTTTGAGTAGTGGTTCTTAAACATTTCTATCTATCCAATGGAAGTGTTTAGAACAATCATTATTTTGCTTTCTTAGACCCAATAGTGACTTATTTACACTCTTTTGCTTTCTCTGCTTGAACTTTGAGAAGAAAAATTATAAAGACAGTTTCCAACCATCACACTCATCCTATTAACATTGGCCCATCAATCCAATCTATCCAAGTCCCTCTGTAGAGCCTCCCTACCTTCATGAAGATCAACACTCCAACCTAATTTGGTGTCATCTGTGAACTTACTGATGACACACTCTGTCTTCATCAAGGTCATCAACAAATATGTTAAACAGAAGTGGTCCCAACACTGAGCCCTGAGGAACACCACTTGTGACCGGCCACCAGCTGGATTTAACTCCATTGACCACCACTCTTTGGGCCTGTTCGCCCAGCCAGTGCTTTATCTAGCAGAGTGTGTGCTCATCCAAGCCATGAGCAGCCAGTTTGTCCACAAGAATTGTGTGGGAAACAGTGTCAAAGGCTTTTTGGAATTCTAGGTAGGCAATATCCACAGCCTTTCCCTCATCCAACAGTCGAGTCATCTTGTCATAGAAGGAAATCAGGTACGTCAGGCAGGGCCTGCCCTTCATAAACCCATGCTGACTGGGCCTGATCCCCTGGTTGTTCTCTATGTGTCGTGTAATGGCGCTTGAGATGATCTGTTCCATGACCTTCCCTGACGCTGAGGTCAGACTGACAAGTCTATAGTTTCCCAGATCCTCCTTTCTTCCTTTCTTGAAGATGCATGTTACGTTTGCTAATCTCCAGTCCATTAGACCTCCCCAGTTAGCCAGGACTTCAGGTAAAGAATGGAAAGTGGCTTGGTGGGCACATCTGCCAACTCTCTCAGCACCCTTGGGTGTAAGCCCACTTGGCCCCATAGACTTGTGTGCGTCTAAGTGGCATAGCAGATCACAGATCACTGATCACTTCCTCATTTATTGTGATGTCCTCATTCTGATTCCCTTTCCTGACTCCCAGTTCATGAGGCTGGGTGTCCAGGGAACTGCTGGATCCAGTGCTAAAGACCGAGGCAAAGTAGGCATCGAGCACCTCAGCCTTCTCCTCATCCTTAGTCACTATGTTTCCCTCTGCATCCAACAAAGGATGGAGATTTTCCCTAGTCCTCCTTTTGTTGTTAATGTATTTATTGAAACACCTCTTAATGGCTGTAGCTAGGTTGAGCTCTAGCTGTGCTTTGGCTCTCCTAGTTTTCTCTCTGTATAGCTGCATGTCTGTTGTATGACCAGTTGGCAAAGCCAAGTTTACAGAAAAAAATGGACTCTTCAGTATGTAGCTATGGCTAGAGGAAAATCATAGGTGTATGTACCTTAATTAATATCGCAGTAATACATAAATTTCTTGCCTCCCCAGATATTGGGGCAATTCATGTTTTTCACCACTTGGGTACTACTATGAAAGTTCAAAAAAATTAATTCCCAGTATTTGTGGACTCCTGTGCTGAGGTCACAAAGGTAGAAATAAACAAAAATGTCTTATGTATTGGTTAGGGGAAATATATTTTCCTATAAATGCGGCTTGGAAAAAAAAAAAACAGGAATCCCCTGTGTTTATATAATCTTGAACTCTTGTTAATACAATAGTCTCATGTTCCCTAAAGAGCTAAACCCTTTTGTCCTCTGATCTGATTCTGCTACTGTGCTGATAGATGCTGCAGAGAAACTCGAAGTTCTGGTGTTTTCTGAAATTGTTTGTGTTTGTGGCTCATCATCATGTTCCTCTGTCAGAGGAAGGCAGCAACTGCATCTCCTTCAGTTCGCAGAATCAGCAGCTCAACATATATTTTGTATTCCCCAGGTCGTTTTGACAGAGAGGTAGATATTGGTATCCCAGATGCCACTGGGCGCCTGGAGATCCTGCAGATCCACACAAAAAATATGAAACTAGCTGATGATGTGGATCTGGAACAGGTGAGTAACATGCTATTAGGAAAGCTTGTCTATGATCATTTAGGATAACATGAAACTGAGCAAATGTGTGACCTCTGGAAGTCCTACAAACTAGTTTACCAGTGACCAAAAATCCTCGTTAGTGAAGAATGGCATGGCTAAGTGAAATGAACTTCTATCAGTGCAGTCTGGAAGTGCCTTGCCACTGTCCTCCTGAGTTTGTTTGCTGTGGTATTGTCTTTAAAAATAAAGAAAGCTTGAAACGGTGTTCAAAGAGCTGGATGAACATTCTGATTATACTGGATGGTTACTGTAATCTCTGTCCTGAATGAAGAACTGCAGTCCTCGGGGTTATCCTTCTGCACACCTGTCACCATTTGGGTTTCCAGGACTCAAACCCACAGAACAGAAAGTAAATTACCCCCCACTTCCCCCTCCCAGTGCCCCCATAGGGAAAAGGTAAGGGGGAAGTAAAAGGGGTGAACAAAAGACTTTAACAGAAATTATATGTTAAAAAATAATTTTTACAAAAAATAAAAGGTATTTAGGGAAAAAGGATGTACAGGGATATAGGGGGAAGGGATAAATACAGATATGTACAGAACCAGATCACGGATGGCAATGGATTCTCTGGATGTAGGCCCGACCACGTGGTCAGCAGGTCGCAGGAAGGTGAAAGGCCAGAGAGAGCTACCTGCAAGTTCCTGCCCCTTAAACAGAGGCAGGAAAAGGGAAGGGAATAACCTGATCCAGTGACACCCTCAGGGTTAGGGTGACTCCCCCCAGAGTCAGAGTCAGATTCCACCTGGGAGTCAGGTTCCCACCTGCCCACCTGGTAGCTCTTAAACCACACCACCATCATCTGAATTTCAGTTGCAGCTTTGATCTCAAGTAGGAGATGGAACAGCAGCATCTTTGCCTGTTAAATATGTGATAGCACTTGTTTTGAATTTGCATCAGAACACTGTCTTCCGGAGTTTTGTTGCACCTCTGAGTGACCAGAGCATGCATTGCCCTTGTAGAGAGCTTGCTTGTATCCTTATGAGTCACTATCAGTGCTCTGCTTTCAGGTGGCAAATGAGACCCATGGCCATGTTGGTGCTGACTTGGCTGCTCTTTGCTCAGAAGCTGCTCTTCAGGCTATCAGAAAGAAGATGGATCTCATAGACCTAGAAGATGAAACCATTGATGCTGAAGTCATGAACTCACTGGCTGTGACCATGGATGACTTCAGGGTAACGCAAGAGTGCCCCTCTTTCTTTTGGGTGTAATGTCTAATTGCTCATCTGAAGCATGTGAACATAACACGTTGGAACTCACATAATGCTGTTTCTTCTAATAATAGTGGGCTCTGAGCCAGAGCAACCCTTCTGCTCTTCGTGAGACTGTGGTGGAGGTGCCACAAGTTACCTGGGAAGATATTGGTGGTCTAGAAGATGTAAAGAGAGAACTTCAGGAACTTGTACAGGTAAGGGTCTCCAACAGATTTTTGCCTAGTCAGCTTGAAAAATAATTATAATAATAAAATCTAGAACTCCCTTCACATTCCTATGCAGAATTTTAATGGTATTTTCTTGTAATGGACTGAAAATACTATACTATTCCATCTTAGTGTGAAGAAAGGGGGAGGAAGGTGCTGGGAAGCAGCATCAGGCTTTCTTTAGCTGAGTCTACAGTGACATCTTTGGTGGGTGTTTTGCTACATGCAGAAACAGCAGAAGTTCTGCTTCTCTTTTAAGTGGAGACCAGCAGTGGGACCACTGCTAAGAAATGCTGTTATGTGGTGGCTTTATATGACAGAAAGTGGATGAAGATTCTCATACAGAGAGCCTCTGAAGGGCTTTCCATTAGCATAGGGACAGGTGAGAAGTAGTTGTGAAGCTGTGTTCTAGGCTGGAACAAAGTCATGAATGGTCTGTGGAAACTTCTGGTGCCTGTCTGTGTTGGGGTGATTTGGCTCTGATACGTCCCTGCTTTCAGTTAGTACTGTAGAAACAGCCTGTATATGAATAAAAGAATCTACTTTTCAGTCTCATTTTCTGGCATTAAAATCATCGCCTATCTCTGAACTCGTTGTGGAGGATAAGTGCTTACATCAGATATCTTGCCTGTCTCTGGAGGAGAGAGCAAATAGGTTAGATAATGAGTTGTTATCTTTTTGCTTCTGCAGGGCAGAGTGAAGCTGGGGTTAAGTGTGCTGGAAAGCTACTTGAACTGGTGCTTGGTTCATGAGTGGAAATAGACTGTTTAAGAGAGTGGTGCTTTTTCAAACCAGTGCCCATTTTAAAACTCCAGTGACACCAAGCAGGCAAAATCTTGTGTTTAACCCACCAGAAATCTCAGACAGTGTTTCTGGTAGGAACAGAAACAAAACTGATCTAGTAAAAGATGTCCTTGCCCATGGCAGGGAAGGTTGGAACTAGATGATCTTTGAAGGTCTCTTGCAACCCAAACCATTTTGTGATTCCAAAGTATAGACATGTTCTGGCTCATCACAAGAGGTTTTTGGTTTTTTTTGTTTTCCAGTATCCTGTGGAGCATCCAGACAAGTTCCTCAAATTTGGCATGACCCCATCGAAAGGGGTTCTGTTCTATGGGCCACCTGGTTGTGGTAAGACACTGCTTGCTAAAGCCATTGCCAATGAATGCCAGGCAAACTTCATTTCCATCAAGGGGCCAGAATTGCTCACCATGTGGTTTGGTGAGTCTGAAGCTAACGTGCGTGAGATCTTTGACAAGGTAAGTGTATCTTTTACTCCTTGTGCTATGTTTGTGCTGATGTACCCCCAAAACATTGTCTCCACTGCACCTGTCTTATTGACTTGCTTCTTGTTTGTGTTTTCCCCACTTGCACTGAGAGCAGAGGCTGCTTTCCTAATGTTTATGAATTCTCTTTGGCTACATAGCTAAATGGTTTTCTCCTGCTGCAATTTTTATCTGTTGTTACAAAATGATAAATGCCCCAGTGTCTTAGCAGTGAGGATAGCATTAGAATGGCATAGGTATTCTCAGCATGCCTGAAAACTGGATACCTCATTAACCATCACCTTCTACAGATTTTCAAAACATGTTACAAGTTCTTCTGCAGTTGGACTAGATGATCATTGTAGGTCCCTTCCAAATGAGCTATTCTATTTTTGTCCTGCAATATATGGCTAGAGAGGAGCCCACTCCCACTGCCCAGTTCCCCCATAGACAGTGTGATCTCCTGTCCCAGGAGGTATCTGCATGGATTATCTTGGGAATCCTCACTCCTGTGGTCAGGGAAGGTGCTGAAAGAGCAGAGTTGGAAGGTGAGCGAGAGAGAAAAATTTAGGTTGAGAGTGAACCTCAGAGACTATCTGGTCCAGCTGTTTGTCCAGAGCAGGGAGATAATTTGGAAATTCAATCAGATTGCTCAGGACCTCGTGTTTGGAGCATGTGTGAAGGATGGAGAATCTCTGACCTCTCTGGGCTTTGTGCTAGTGTTTGAGCTCTCCTTGTGAAGAATTATTTTTTCCCTTATTTCTAACTGGAATTTTCTTTACAGCCATTTGTGCCTGTGGTCTTTCATCCTTCCACTGCACATCTCGAAGAAGAATCTGGCTCCCTTTTCCCTATAATTACCCGTTAGGTAGCTGAAGACAACAATTGGATTTCCTCTTTCCATTTGATACACCTCACCTACTGATACTTGAGTGCTTAAATAACCAACTGACATCCTCAGATCTTGCAGGGAAAGTTCTGGTCCAGGCAAATATGCTCCAACTTTCCCTCTAGGAATTGGAGTTAACTACTCTTCTGCTTGGTTCACAATGCTCCTAGCTCTGGGGAAATACAGCTTGTTGTTCAGGAGAATTTAACTGAGGGTTTGTGTGGCAGGAGACTGTTCTGGAACAGTTCATCTTCTTGTGGCAGTAGTGTTCTGGTATTCCTGAGCTGTTTTAATTGTACAGTGGGCTTAGTGTGAAATCAGCTTACTCCCCACCTGATGGTATTAACATGGAGTAATCGTTCCCATTTGCTTTTTTCAGGCCCGCCAAGCAGCCCCTTGTGTACTTTTCTTTGATGAACTGGACTCCATTGCAAAGGCTCGAGGTGGGAATATTGGAGATGGTGGTGGTGCTGCAGATCGTGTCATCAACCAGATCCTGACAGAGATGGATGGCATGTCCACCAAGAAAAACGTCTTCATTATTGGTGCCACCAACAGGCCAGACATCATTGACCCAGCCATCTTGCGCCCTGGCCGCCTGGATCAACTCATCTACATCCCTCTGCCTGATGAAAAGTCCCGAGTTGCTATTCTTAAGGCCAATCTGAGGAAATCACCAGTTGCCAAGGTAGGATCTGGTAGTCTGTGTCTGACTTGGGTTTGCTGTGTGTTCCTCACAAACTGGGGATAAAGCAGAGGGATAGCAGCTGCTCCACATGGTATAGAGCTGGGAAGCCTTTAGTCTCTGAAGGATGGAAATAAAGAGGTAGGGGGAAAATTGAGCTCTGAGACTAGGTATCAACAAAGATAGGTGTTGGTGTGTAAGCACAGCAGGTTTTCATCACATAGTAGAGTTCTGCTCATAGTGTGGGAACTGGAAAGCCTGTTACGGCAAGATGGAAAATATTCTTATACTCTGAAAGAAAAAAAAGAGGTAGGGAATAGAAATTGAACCATTGCAGTTAATTGTTGATGAACTCTGTTATAAATGAGCTGACCAGAAAAATCTCTTTTAAAATTTTATTGGGAGTAAAAGCAAGCAAACAGCACACTGGGCGGGGGGGACAAATCACAGCAGCCGCTACAATAGCTTCTTCAATCTTATATAGCTACCTTATCTACATAAACAAGCTTATGCTAAATAGAAGGCAGGGATATGATAATGAGTTCTCGGAATGGATGGGATTTCCTTGCTCATGTGCATTCTGCTTGGTAGGGGTCTTCTGGGGGGGGTCGACGGATGAAGTAAGGAAATCTTCCTCACAGTGTCTGCTGAATAACCCCCCCCTCTTAAGCATTGCGCCGTTCCTCAGGTTTCTTATCTGAAATCAACACATTCCATGCATTTCTGGATAGAGCTGGTACAGCGCTTATCTTTAGTCTGGCCCCTTTTGGGCTTTTGATTTGTCTGGTTTAAAAGTCTTTGTTCGAGTTTTTCAAAAACACAGTCTCTTGAAGTCTTCCAAAACAAGCTCCTTGAACTTTGCTCCTAGCTCACCCTTTAACACAAATCATTGTTATATTCATCACAATCCCCCATTTCTCTTTTTGGCCACTATTGATTTGTGTTGTAATTTCTAAATCTTCAAAACTACTACCATTTACTTGTAACTTATTAGTACAAACAATTTTACCTAAAGGACTTATCATCTTAAAACAATAATTACTAAGATTTATACAGATCAGTATTACAATTATTCCAACAAGCATTACAAACAACTCATATTCAGAAATCAAGAAGTTAACTTATCTCATATTTCTTTAAATCCCCAGGAAGTATCGCCCCAAGAAACCCTTCTTAGCATAAAACAAATCCAAAGCTAACCTATTTTGAGTATTTTCGAGAGACCATTGATCTTTGCTTTTATCGCATCTATGCCTGCCTATCATTACTAGTATTGGAAGTGAATTTACTCACACATGGGAGCATGTTAGGTGATCTCTTTGATTTTGACTGGACTCCTTATACAAAATTGGGTTAGAATTAGGTTCCACCATTATGTTAACTCTGCCTCCTTAGCCTACTGGATTGCAGCCAGGTGTGATGTCTTCTTGGCAGCAGTTACATTCTTCAGGAACCCTACAGATTCCTTAACCCACTTTAAGATTTCAGTTGGAGTCTCTTTTCTACTTCCTCAGTTAACTCGTTTATCATTTCCCATTGTGCTTCTGTTATTCCAATACCTCTTTCCTCAAAATATTTCAAAATAATTTTCCTTATGTCTCCTTTACTTTTCCCTTTTACTAACCCCTTCAATTACTCTTGGTATTCCTCAAATAAAATTTCTTTAGCCTTTATCTCCCACTTATGCCAGTTCCTTTCAAGAATTTTCCAAGAGGACTTAAATCCTTTTTCTTCACCACAAAATAAGGTCTCTACACTTGTTAATCCAGGCTGCAAATTTTCAGGTCTAGATTTACAGTCCCCCCAGCATTCAGGACAAAACGTTCCCCGATTATAACAGATACAAGACCATTTCTTACAACATCTAAAACATTTACAAGTTACCCACCCCCAGTGATGTCCCCAATTCCTAGGATGCTTTATACACGGAATGAAATGGAGGTGTATAACTTCAGAATCCTCGGTGTTCTCTTGCAATGCAGATTCAATATCACACGCTATTGCATATATTTCAGAGGGTGGGTCTGTCTCGTAAGCTCCGGAGCCCCGGATTGAGGTGCTATGTTTATTCGAGTACTTATCTGATCTGTCGGCACTAACCACAGTCCCAGAGGTACTTCAAACCATCTGTATAAGTTGTGTGTAATTCGTGCTGACGCCAGTTTTACTTTCTCTGTAGAATCACTCTAGTCTCTCCAGGCTCAGAGGTTACTGTCCATTCCCAAACTGGTCCTTTTACTCATGAAACATGCGTCCACCCTTTTTCCGCAGTTCGAATGGTGGTATCTGTTGTTAATAAAACAAGAAAAGGTCCCTCCCAAAGGGGGAACAGTAATTAATCTCACTGTAATTACTCATGATTTGTCCTGATGTGAGGGGTATAGAGGTCCAAGGCCAGCTGGATAGGCCCATAGGCCCTCCACAAACCCAAGAGTTGTTTAAATTAAAGGCCTCACTTACAGATTTTGCCAACAAAATAAACTCATTATCCTCAAAGGGATTATGTGGATAAAGGGTAGGAGGAGCTGGCTTCCCTCTCTCCATGCAAATGATTCCCCAGAAGAGCACGACCGACGAAAAGGCAGATATTGACACTGAGAAGCACAGCAGGACCCACACATTTTCTGTGGCTGCTTCTGAATCTGCAAAGCTGCTACTGCAGTCAGCATTCAAAGGATGATGAAAGCACTGGTCAAATCCATCTTGCTGGGACCCAACATAGTCCAGAACCTGTTGAGACACAAACATATCCTCTACCCCAAGTTATTAATTCACAGAAATCAGACCATTGACCTGTTTGTAGATTCCAAACTTTTACTTTGACACCTGAAGGCGCTGCACTGGTGGTGGTCAAGGAGTTGGAATGGTGTATCATTGGGGCTTCCTGAAAATCATCAGAGAGATGCAATAAATTTTTAAAACATGCATAGTTATCTGATGTGATACTCCAGCAATAAAAAGCTCGCTGCCAATGGCGAATGACATCTGTCTGCCAGACCTGAAGGGCCTAGGGTTGACCTGAAGACCTAGGGTTGGTCCCATAATAATGAGGGATGTGCTGGACTAGACAAATAAAACTGGCACTTCAGGGCATGATAGCCTTGATAGAAAAATTGATGGGGCTCTTAATATGCAAAACATAACAAGGGGAAATGTCACTTTTAGACTTTAGTCCACAACAACTTTAAAATCCCAAAAAGTCTTTCCTGAATAACCATTTGACATTATTGTTTAACTATAACATTCTGATGAGTCAACATATAAATCCACATGAACATATTCCCTAATTACACGACATTAAGGCATTGAGATATTTAGCCCCAAATGGGAGGTTTCCTTGGGGGACACTCGTCTGATCAGCTTCAAATCTGTTGGTTTTCAGATTCATGGGCATTGCTGTTTGTCCCATCCTTTGAGTCTTGTGCTGGGCTCTGCCATGCTGGCATCAGGAATAAAATCCTTATCTTAAAACCTTTATGAACACAAAAACCAAAACAACATTCTATAACGTTTCTAAAATAAACTCTTAAGTCCTGCTAATACCAAAAAAGTCCTAAAAACTTAAAGAACTATGTGAAAATTAAACCATCAAGGTAATGTACAAGAAAAGAAAAAAAGAAGGTGGTATATCATATAAAGCATGCTTTTCAAATTGAAAACTTATTTACCATATATACAGAGCTCTTTTTTAAAATTGCTGGCACGCTCAAAAAAGAAAGGTTCGAACCAAAAAAAACCTTAACCTACAAACTTATAAAAGAACTTACACTTGCTTATTACTTAGCATAACTTATCAATTACTAAATACTTGCAAACAATTATTATTACCTATAGCTTAACATTCTTACATATTATTTACCATACCTTATTACAAATACCACATTTGTCTTATACTTATTGATCATTATCATTAGTGTAAAAATGCAATGATTACAAACATCAAAATTTCATACAATCAAAAATAATGCCAAAAACACTACCCGTATCAGGTTTACTTTTACAAAATGCTAAAATACCTTTCTTTTCAAACTTAGCACTGTTATTCTAAATCTTGCAGCTTGCAGCTGCCTGCAAGCATGGAAGAGAGAACAGAGAGTAAAAAAGGGGGGGATGAAGGAAGGGGAAGGTACGGAGTAGAAAAAGTTCTTGTCCCACCATTTACGAGCTGTTGTCATCAAGCTATCTATCACTGGCTTAAGTCCCTTTCTCCCCTTTTGGTAATTTCTAAAGGTTGATTTTTCTGCTCCAGTATCTACCAAAAATTGCACTTCTTCCTTCTGGGGACCTATCAATAGTTTTATCAAGGGCTCATTTGATGTTCTGACACCCCTAGTCTTCCTTAAACATTTTCTCATCTCTTTCCTTTTCTCTACAGTTTCTCTAGATATGTCCCTTCCTATTGCAGTAATAGCAGACGGGGGCTTCTTTCCTCTGAACCCTGTCACCCTGTTTCTATTCCTGGCGGTTTCTGACTTTCCCTTACAGCAGTTACAAACAGTTTAGCCTTCGCCTTTTGTTTCTCCTCATCCCTTCTTACATATATCTTCTGAGCCTCTCGTAGTAAATCTTCTAACCCTCTGTCTTGCCAATCTTCGAGCTTTTCCAACTTCCTTCTGATATCTCCCCATGATTTCGCTACAAACTGCGTCCTGAGAAGTGTCACTCCAGCTGCAGAATTAGGCCACTTCTGATCTCCTGGTGGCCCCCCTGGTTCCCATATTCTTATCCCAGCCTGTCTAATCAAATTTCTTTCCTCTGCAGTGAATAGAATACTCAAAATAGATTGCACCTCTCTACAGGTGTATGTATTGGGGTCCAATCTCTCAGCTACACCTAAGGGGTCATCCAACAAGGCACATCTGATGTATTAAGAGGTGCAGTCACAAATCCTATTCCTCCCTGGTTCTCCCCCAGGCACTTCCCTTAGTGGATGTAATCCTACACTGTTTTCCCCTTGGCCATTCCTAACCCTGCTTCTGCTTCTTGTTCGAGGGGGCGAGTGAGGAGGGGTCGGTTGAGGAGCTATTGGATTTGAGGGACCTCGACCTCGACCCCTGTCCTGATGATAAGGTGGTGGTGGTAGGTTATCCAAGGGTTCCTATTTTTCCTTTTCCCTGTCTTTGCCTTCTTCCTTGTCTTTGTCCTTATCCTCAGTTTTTAATGGTAATATTGGAACAGGGGAAGGACATGAGGCCCTAACCCAAATAGCAGCATATTCACTCTCTACCTGATTAAAAGGCTTTTTAGAGTTCACATGAAAGTTCAGGGCTTGGCAAACCCAGTCCTCAAAAGATCCAAAACCAGGCCAATGTACACATAATCTTAATGGTTCTTTTGGCCATACCTTCATACAGTAGTGGATCATTTTTTCCTTTGATTTCCCTTTTAACAGCCCACAGTCTTCCCAATATTGTATCAACAGCTCCAGAGGGCTCTCCAGAGGAATAAACAGTAAAAGCTTTCCTCCCTCCCATTCTAAAGATTTGCTCTTCTTTTGTCCCATTTTCTTAATTATTAATTTGTCTCATGGCTACCACAAATACTCATGCAAGTGGAAGAATCCCAACAACCCCCACCCGCGAATACTACAGCTTAAGCTTTGGTCCTTCACTGACCAGTTACCGAGGGTCGCAGCCCTGGAGAGTGGCTCATGCGCTGCAGCAGCAGCGGCTGTGCAGGAGCCACGACTAAAAGATTCCAAAGCCGCGGTCGCTTCGGAACTCAAACAGGTAGCCAAACTCAAACGCAGGCAGTCGAATCCTCCCCATCCGGACGGAATACAATTTTACTCACCATCATCCGATTTATCACAGACAGAATCCAATTTACTCGTTGTCATCCGGATCTTCGTGCACAAAGTATTACGGGGTAACGTATTGCCAATTGAACAAAAGGAATTCCTTTGCTTGCTCTTCTTCGGGTTCAGAAAGTGCTGACTTCCCGTCTCCCGACCACACCAAAGCCACTGGAAGTTCCGGCGGGGCACCCCTTCATATGAAGCCAAAAGACGGAGAAGATCAAAGCTTTCCCGGCCAATGCACCAATTGTTATAAATGAGCTGACCAGAAAAATATCTTTTAAAATTTTATTGGGAGTAAAAGCTAGCAAACAGCACGCTGGGCTGTGAGGGACAAATCACAGCAGCCACTACAATAGCTTCTTCAGTCTTATATAGCTACCTTATCAACATAAACAAGCTTATGCTAAATAGAAGGCAGGGATATGATAATGAGTTCTCGGAATGGGTGGGATTTCCTTACTCATGCGCATTCTGCTTGGTAGGGGTCTTCTGGGGGGGGTTGACGGATGAAGTAAGGAAATCTTCCTCACAGTGTCTGCTGAATAACCCCCCCTCTTAAGCATGTGCCGTTCCTCAGGTTTCTTATCTGAAATCAACACATTCCATGCATTCCTGGATAGAGCTGGTACAGCGCTTATCTTTAGTCTGGCCCCTTCTGGGCTTCTGATTTGTCTGGTTTAAAAGTCTTTGTTCGAGTTTTTCAAAAACACAGTCTCTTGAAGTCTTCCAAAACAAGCTCCTTGAACTTTGCTCCTAGCTCACCCTTTAACACAAATCATTGTTATATTCATCACAAACTCTATCATAGGCAAGAGCTATGTCCCTTGCCTGGGGAGCAGACAATAATGCAACTGATAAATAATCACAGAAAAACAGATGTCAAGTGCTGTTGAGAAGGAAACCTGCAAACGAGGTTGCAGTACTACTTCCTCAATTAAGGGGAAGGAAGAAGAGGTTGGTTGTCTTGGTCTGCCCGTGCTCCGTAATCCATTTCCTGTCTGATAGTGTTTCATTTGACTCCTAATGCTGAGACCTGAGCAAATCATATCCTAAATCCACAAGTCAACCTGCCTCTTCTTGAGGGTGAACTGTGCAGAGGCATTCTCCCCCTCTCCTCTACTCTGGTGAGACCCCACCTGGAGTACTGTGTCCAACTCTGGAGTCCTGAGTACAAGAAAGACATGGGCCTGTGTATTGGTTTGAGCCAAATCATATATATCCTACGCCATTCTGAGCAATGCTTGCTGCATGACAGAAGTGGGCGCTGACAGGATTTGTGAGGCTTGTGGAATGTTTATAAAGTTCCTTGTTCTGGGGTGGGGTGGGTGCTGGGTTTTTTCTTTCTGGTTTCAATTTCATGGGGGGGCTTGGCATGGGTACCTGTACAAATTTCGGTATTATCCTTTTATTTTCCCCCTGTCTCTTTTGGTATAATGTGATATCCCTGCAATAGAGTAGTAAAACATTGTATATCTCAACTAAAAGTCTACCTCCTTTCTGTTATTTCCCATCAGCAGGGGGGGCGGGGAGGAAGATTAGATTAACCCCTTACAACCTGTTGGAGTAGGTCCAGAGGAGAGGTACGTAGATGATGAGAGGGCTGGAATACTTCTGCTGTGAGAAAGGCTGAGAGAGTTGGGGTTGTTCAGCCTGGAGAAGACTTTGGGGGGAGACCGTATAGCAGCCTTCCAGTACTTAAAGAGGGCCTACAGGAAAGATGGGGAGGGACTCTTTATTAGGGAATGTAGTAATAGGATGAGGGGTAATGGCTTTAAACTGAAAAGAGGATAGATTCAGATTAGATGTATCACAGAATGTAAGGAAGAAATTCTTTGCTGTGAGGATGGCAAGACACTGTAACAGGTTGCCCAGAGATGTTGTGAATGCTCCCTGGAAGTGTTTAAGGCCAGGTTGGATGGGGCTGTGAGCAATCTGGTCTAGTGGAAGGTGTCCCTGCCCATGGCAGGGGGAGTGGAACTGGATGATCTTTGAAGTCCCTTCCAACCCATTCTCTGATTTTATAGCTGCATCACAGGGTCTTACTGGGTGTGCAGGGAGTGTGGCCTGCCTTTGTATGTGGCTAACTTTTTCCCAAAGCAAGAACCTTAACAGCTCATCTTTTCAAAATTGGCCAAAGTTAAGACAGCACCTTGATACCATGGGATCTAAAGACACCTCTTTGTCACCTGAGGGTGTAAGGTGTAAAAGGACAGGTCTCTCTTAGTTTGTTTGATTTTTGTTGCTTGTTTGTTTTTCCACTAGGATGTTGACCTGGATTTCCTAGCTAAGATGACCAACGGCTTTTCAGGAGCCGACCTAACAGAAATTTGCCAGCGCGCTTGCAAACTGGCCATCCGTGAGTCCATTGAGAGTGAGATCAGGCGAGAACGCGAGAGGCAGACCAACCCTTCTGCCATGGTGAGTGGAGCATTCTGATCTTTCCTTGCTCACCTCTCCATAATCCTTAGATGAGGATGAGTAGACTCTCAGCACAGGGTGTGGAGCTGGAGCACTTTGTTCTCAGATTATAGGAGGGCGAGGCTCTTCTGAGCATTGCTCAGAAGGCCCATGCTGCAGCCCTTACTCAGTCTGCCAGTGTCCCTCTTCAGCCTTTACTGTGGCTGGCATTGGAGCATCCTGGCCTAGAGAGAGACTGTGAGTGGCTGTTGGGTTGCAGCTCACCTGGGCCCTCTGTCCCACTGCAGGAAGTGGAAGAGGATGACCCAGTTCCTGAGATACGCAGGGATCACTTTGAAGAGGCCATGCGCTTTGCTCGACGCTCTGTCAGTGACAACGACATTAGAAAATATGAGATGTTCGCACAGACTCTACAGCAGAGCCGTGGCTTTGGCAGCTTCAGGTAACCATGGGGAAGT
This sequence comes from Indicator indicator, assembly GCF_027791375.1. Lineage (NCBI taxonomy): Eukaryota > Metazoa > Chordata > Aves > Piciformes > Indicatoridae > Indicator > Indicator indicator. The sequence continues at coordinate 18,058 of NW_026539084.1, read as the reverse complement.
GAGAGGAGGGCAAGTATAGCTTTAGCCAGCCTCAGAGCAGAGCACTGAGGCAGCTTTCTGCTGGATTCTGGGCAACAAATTCCCTTTTCCACTATTTTTTTCCATTCTCCCCAATGTGTACAGCAGCCATCTGAGCATGTAGCATGTGTAGGCTGTGCTGCAGTTCACTTGTAGCTGCTCTGTTGTTAGTGCTCCTGAAGTCTATCAACCCTTTTTTCCTTTAACACGAGTGACATCCAGCAGCTTTATAAGCCTTTTGCATGACCTGCTGCAAGGCTTTGTCACATTTCTCCTGCCTGTCCTACTTGACACCAGGGCATTGGTGTGGAGGGAGGGGATCGTGCTGAGCTGTGAGGCTTTTGAACAGCATCTCTTCTCTTCCCTTCTGCACCACTGCACACAGGTTTCCTTCAGGTAACCAGGGTGGCGCCGGTCCGAGCCAAGGCACAGGAGGTGGCGGTGGGGGCAATGTGTACAGTGAAGACAATGACGATGATCTCTACGGTTAACTTGCTGTCCTCTGTGGACCAAACTCCACATCAGGCCACGTTGTATAGGAAAAAATTCAATGTTCAATGGATTCTTGGCTTCTTCATTCCTCAGTCAGAACAGTGTAGCTGCACATCAGACTTTGTATAGGGAATGTTTTCTGCAAACACAAATCCAGACCAGTATTCAGTTGGGAGACAGTGAATTAACAAGGAGGGGAACTGACTTAATTTCTGAGAAATTTCTGTTCTAGTTTATGTGACAGAATCAGCAGCTTTAGCAAAGAATACAATGCTAGCCTGTATAAAAAAGAAATCCCACAAAATATAATTAAAAATAATAAAAATCCCACAAAATTCTAGCTAGACCCTGGCAATTCCTTTGCGTGGGAACGTAGCTTGTGCTGTCTCTGTAAACCCTGTGTCTCGTGCTATCTGAGCACTCCTCAGTCTAGTGGAGCCCATATGTATGCATGCTTCCCTGGTGCGTTCAAGGTTGCTCTTCATTCTTAGCCCAAGTTAACAGAAAAGATTGGTTTGTCAGTCTCTCTCCCCTGCCCTAATTTGGCAGGAAGCACCAAGTAACAGAGCTTGGTAGCAGATACCTCTTGTTTCTCTGATGCTGGCCCTGATCTGTGGGGTCTCCTGCTGCTTTGGCTCCTCTGCAGCAAGGGACTTCTCCAGCAATCCCTGTTTTATCTGCCCTGCTTGAAGTCAGGCACGTGGAGGCTCTGGGGCTGACTCTGGAGTTTGTGGTGCAGTGTGACCCTGCCGTGATTAGGGAAGAGGGGAGCTTCCTCTTCTGATGCTGCAGCAGCACTGTTCATCAGACTCTGTGGAGAGATTTCCCCCTTCCCCTGCACTGTTTCATGCATCCTTTGAGTTTCTGATGATAGGCATAGCTCTCTGCTGCTAGCTTGTCCCTTGTGCCTCATACTCAGTCTGGTTCTGATCATGGTTCTTATCCTTCCTTTCCATTTAGAGATTGCTGCCTTCCTCCTTGGTTTATTTTTCCCTTCTCTGAACTGAAAAATGTGCTACTTCAATGTTTTATATGAGAGAAGCCCTGGGCCTAGTCCAGGAGCTGTGTGGCACTGGATACAGCCCAGCCCTGAACTGAGGGGAAAGCCCATTTGAGACAATGACCATAGGATGCACAGAGTGGCCAGGTGCTATTGGCTTTTGCCAGGGGAGAGTACAGGAACTGAGAATTTCTGCAAAGAGGCTTAAATATAACGTGTGGCAGAAGGGTGCCCTAGGCCTTTGAGGCTGAGCCATGCTGGAAAGGGCAACCTCCCCTGTGGCAGGAGTTGTGTGGGTCCTGGATAGTGGGAATTTCAGCCCCAAAGCTTGGCTAGATTTAAGGGGAGAGGTGAGACAGGTAAGGGAAGTCTCATTTCAGAATGGTGGAAGGATGGGACTATCCATAAGAGGGGTCATGTGCATAGTAATGGGGAGAAAGACACTGAAATTTGGAACAGCGTTTAAATAGGACAACCTCCTGCTGTGGTAGGAGGACATATAAGCCCCTGGGGAGGGTGGGTAGCCCCCACTCAGGTGCTCTGTCTTACTTCAGAGCTGTCTGTCTGCTAGTACCACTCTTGCCCTGTCCTTATACCATCTGTTCTTTGCTGCAGAGAAAATGTCTGGCCATTGTTTCCTCTTACAGCAGTGGAATGTCCAGGGGCCAGGAGGGCCAAGCAGGGAGGGATGGCACTTCCCTTGCCCCACACCAGCACTTTTTTGGGATAAGTGGCACCTGGAAACCTTTACTTCAGGGCTTCTTCCCTGCCTGTACTTCTCCCTGCTGCTTTGTGCTTCTCCAAGCAGTGTGAGTGCAGATGCTGGCTTTGCTTTCATTGTGTCTTACCCATTCATCAGTGCAATCTTAAGAGAGGCAGCTTCAGCCAGGGAGGGAACCAGCTACTTTCAGCTACCACATGCACCTATACTAGGAGCTCTCCAGGACTCTCCCAAAAGCCTTTCCCAGCTCTGGTATTGGGTGGATTTCTTCCTCCCCACCAGTTTGGGACCATGACCATTCAGCAAGCCCCCAGCAGATCCACCCTGGTGTCTGTGCTGTGAAGGTTTGGGTAAGCAGGGCATGGGATTGGGGGGGAAACATGTGTTCCAGCTTCTAGCAGCCCAAAGCCTTCACTGTCACCTCTCCCCTTATTGCAGACACTAATTAAATCCATGATGAGGGATGGAAAGCCTCATCTTGCCTTATTAGCAAACATTTTTCCTGGTATCAGTGGGAATGTTCCTGGGTGTAATGTGTGCCACTGCCTCTTGACTAGCCCCAGGGCCCCTGCAAGAAAAGCCAGGCACTAGTGTCTCTCCAGCCCCTCTCAGGCATCTTCTGCCAGCAAGGAGCCCCTACCCCTCTTCACAGTCCCATCCCCAACTGTACCACCCTACCACTCACAGACACTCCTCAACTGGCCCCTGCTTCCGCTGCCTGTATCAACTACATCCTGGGAGAGCCCCAAGGGGGTGCAGAACCCGATGAGGTTCCCCTGATGCAAGTGGGGGGCCAAGCCCTTTTCCTAACCCTGCTGCCTGCACCCAGCATCTCCCATCACAACACACCCCCAAGGAGGTACATTTTTTTTTAATATTTTTTTCCTTCAGTACTGACATAAAAAAAACAAAAACAAAAACAAAACACCAAGAAAACCCATACCTAAAACACTGTAAAATATTCAAGTCTCATTGAAACTTGAGAAAAACAAAGCAGCTTGCATTTGCATGCTGATTTGTTGTCTTGCTCCAACAGTGTCCACCAGGTTTCTCTAGTCAAACTCCACAGGGACCAGTGGAGGGAACCAGAGGTGTATCCTTGCCAGTTAAACTGGGCAATAAATTAAGCAGTGCCTAATGGGTCTCCTTGCCCTGTGCCAGAACCATGGCACCAGCTGGCCTTGTTGTCATGTATGATACAATGTGCAACTGTCCACCTAGTCTTGATGGATGCCCTATGTTTGTCCCCTCTGCCCCAAAGGACCTCTTCTTCCAAGTCAATGATTCCTCTTAAAAAAAGGATTCCTGACTGGGGGAAAGATTTTGGCAGAGGTTTTCTCAGTGGTGCTGTAGTGGAAGAGGAACCATGCAAAGCCAGGTCAAGTGCCCCTCCCACTCTGTAGGAGTCCTTCCCAGAAAAAAAAAGAAAATGGCTTGAGGCAAAGTGGCTGGGTGCTGAGGTGTGGATGCTTCAAAGAAGGTGACACCTGCTAAATGATGCAAAGTGAGTGGCTGCTGAGGACAGGCATTAGGCTGGTAGCTGAGCAGGTGCAAGCCCCTGCAGCGTGAAGATCTGCCTCCTAGGAGAGGCAGCTGATGGTGGATCTATGTCACTCCTCCCTCTCTTGACTTCCTACTGCAACACACACCTGTAATTTTAAGAAGGGACACTATCTCGAAGCCCGTAAGTCTCTGGAGAAACCCTCTTACACCTCTGGTTTCTGCAGCAGCCAAGCAGCAGCACCTACCAAGCAGCAATCACACCATGCTGCCACAGCTGGGGTGATGTGACAGAATCACAGAATTATTGAGGATAGAATAGACCTCTGAGATCATCAAGTCCAGCCTATGACCTAACACCACCACATCAACTAGACCATGTCACTAAGTGCCACATCAAATCTTTCCTTAAACGCCTCCAGGGACAGCAACTCTACCACCTCCCTGGGCAGTCCATTCCAGTGTCTAATCACCCTTTCTGTGAGGAAGTGCTTCCTAACATCCAATCTAAACCTCCCCTGGTGCAGCTTCAGGCCATGCCCTCTTGTCACAAGTTGCCTGGGAGAAGAGCCCAACCCCCACCTTATTACAACTTCCCTTCAGGTAGTTGTAGAGTGTGATAAGGTCCCCCCTGAGTCTCTTCTCCAGGCTAAACAACACCAGCTCACTCAGCCTCTCCTCGTAAGACTTTCCCTCCCGTCCCTTCACCAGTCTCGTTGCTCTCCCCTGGACCCGCTCCAGCACCTCAATATTTTTCTTGAAGTGAGGAGCCAACAACTACACACGCTACTTGAGGTGAGGCTTCATCAGGGCCGAGTACAGGGGCAGAATTACATCCCTAGTCCTGCTGGCCACACTATTCCTGATACGAACCAAGATGCTATCAGCCTTCTGTGCCACCTGAGCACACTGCTGAAGGATGTTCAGCTGGTTGTCAACCAGCACTCCCAGGTCCCTCTCTGCCAGGCTGCTCTCCAGCCACTCATCCCCCAGGCTGTAGTGCTGCATGGGGTTATTGTGGCCAAAATGTAGGACCCTGCACTTGGCCTTGTTAATCAGCCCATCAACCCAGCCTGTCCAGGTCTCTCTGAAGAGTCTTCCTACCTTCCAGCAGATCGACACCCCCCCCCCAACTTGGTGTCATCTGCAAATTTACTACCCAGTAGGGTGAGGATATGAGCACTAGGAGAGCACTGCCTCCCTGGGTTGCTCTGTGGAGGGGTCTGTGGGATGGAGGATGCTCTCATGACTGCTCTCAGCCTGAGCACCAGGTGGCAGCAGGGTGCTAGCAAAAGGGTCTCCAGCATGGCCATGAGTTAGGTCACAGTACCCACTGCCTGCTCTGTGCTATGCTGCTCTTGTGGCAGTGGAAGACTAAAGCTCAAGCTAAAAAAGGCAGACTTGCAAGGAGGAAGGGTGCAAGGAAAGCACCCAAGGCTATGGTCATAGGCTCAGTTGGTGAAGAGGTTGTACTGTGAGGTGCTCATCATATACCAAGATTGTGGCATATGGAATTGGGGATCTCCCAGCATCTGCTTGTGCTCCAGAGCATTTAAACTACTTCTTGTGAAAGATAAAAGCAACAAAGTATCACCCTGCCCTGGCAAGGAACAAGCTAGGAACAGCAGCCAAGTCAGCAGCAACCTGAGGACATCCAACATGTTTGGTTTGCAGTGGGGGAGGACAGAGACCAGACAGTCCAGCTCAAAGAGATGAGGAATTTGCCCAGACCAGCAATTTCCACCAATCTCTTTGTGACTGCATCATGCAAACCAAATGCCAGCACATGTACCTTGCTCACAGGCAGCTCACAGGTGCCCTGAGGGTGTGAAGTGGCTGGAAAACTGCTCAGTATGGCAGAGCCAGTGCTTCCCTGGGCCCATAGTGCACAGGGCCAGAGCAGGTTTCTTTGCTTGCTGCTCAAAGAATAACTCTGGGCAAGATTCCCTCCAGCCTGAGCAGTGAATGAACCTGGGTTAACATGGTCTGGACATCAGCATAGCCATCTTGAGGTTAATTTTACAGATGGAGGAATACACAGAAGGAAATATCCAAGATATGGCATACTTGACTCCATAAATAAGGCAGCCTCTCCTGAGTGTTTCTGGAGTGGCCAGGAGATCCAACCACCACAGGAATAAACCTCTGCACTTTGCACCATGAAGGAAATCCAACTACTGAGTCTGCAGATTAAGTTAACTTGAGACATGTTTGGTCAAGGAGCACCCAGATCTGCCTGACCCACATGACTGCCCCTTGCTTCCAGTAATAGCCACAGCTGAGCTGTAAGCCATCACAAAGTTCTCCTGACTTGCTGGCACACTTAAGCTTATGTTTCCTTACTACAGATCTGGCATGTTGAGCTTATTTCTATTAAATGCATTTGAGAACATAAATCTGTCTTCAGAAAACAAACAAACAAACAAAAAAACCCAAAAAATCCAAAACACAATAAACTAGCTCATTAAGAAGACAGACAGCATCTACAGTCTAAAAGGAACAGCAAATGGCAGCTGCCAAAAATATCAACTTTAAATGCAGCTGCCAGCTGGGATTTATTAAAAGGCAATCATAAGGCAGTGGCAGCGAATGGCATATCTTGTACTGGGGTAATCTTCCCTTCCTCTCCCACCTTTGTGCAGCTTGCTGTCTCTGATGCATCCAGCCCTGCTGTGACCTCCAGGTTGGATAGCCTGGATGTGTTGGGTTTTGCTCACTGCCTAAATATATTTTACTTGGTTCCTTATCTAGGGAAACCAGAACCAAAGAAAACAGCTGGTTTGGCTAAATAAAGCATTGCTCATTAAGAGCAAAGTACTACCTTTCTCTGCATGACTCTGCTCTCTGTGGAGAGGGATACCCAGTGTTATCCCAGACAGTACCTAAGCCACAGCAGGCTCATCTATGAGAGAAAACAGGGACCAGACTCATGCCAGCAAACTTGGGTTTTCTCTTGTTCCTACAGAGGATCTGGGTTCTCTCCCATATGTGAATACACTAAAATAGAAGGGCAAGACATATGGGAAAGGGAGAAAATGGGTAGATACCACCTGTATCGACTCAAGAAGCAAAGCACCTTCAGCAGGGACTGCAGCACCCATGTCCTACACCCAGCACAGAGGTTGGGCACCTCCGAAACCAAGCACAAGCTGGTCTCTGCAGCTTCTCTCTGTAGAGGTCTTTACTTGTGTTTCTCACAACCTACTTGGTCCTTCCTCATCAGCGCAGGACAAGGACTGACTCCCTTGGTTTGACGTGCCATGACCCAGCACCATCTCCCACCCCACAGGATTCCCCACCAATACCCACTTCTTTAAGACTGTTTGCAATGTAGGCTATGTTTGTCCCATCACTCTTGAAGTGTGAGTGAAGCTTGTCCTTGAGGAAGAAGATGATGTCAGCAGGGATGTTATCTGGTGTCCCCTTCTTTAAGGAACGTGATTTTGATTCCCTCCTTCCAACCCTGTTTGATGACGATGTTTAGTATCTTGTTCTCAGTCCATGTGGTCTGGCCATCATCATTGAGCCTTCTGCAAGTGATCTTCATCCTCTTGGTGGAGCTGTAGTGGATCTCTTCCAGGGACACCTTGAGCTCATGGATGACAGGTGGGTCTTGGGCCTTTCTCCACGTGTGCAGGTACTCCTGGTGCTTCTGGTGTACACCATTAATGCTGTTGAAGCCAAACTGGCCGAAGGCACTGAAAGAGTCATCATCGTCATCAATATCCATGTCTTCCTGGTCAAAGCTATTGAACACTTGGGAATGGTTGCTAGCCAGGAAGATATCAAAAGTGTTGGAGCCTTCAAAGAAGGATGCAAAGGTGGCATGGGGGGTCTCTATGGAAGGTGTAGTGGAAAGTGTTTCCTGAGCCACCTGAAGAGCCACCTCCAGTTTTGAGACCTGGAAGAGAAGGGGGAAGATGAGACATTAATGCTCCCTGCAGGCAGATACCATGCTGAGACCATGCTTTCTGCATGGGAGCATGGTCTCTGCTGGCTCCAGGCATCCCTTCCAGCAATTCCTGGGGGTGCAGGTCACTCCCTCCAGCCCAGCCATCTGTGGAGACACTGGGCCAGGAAGGCACCATCCCAACCCACAACACACAGTCCTGTCCCTACACGCAGCAAGCTCAAAAGCCATCCATGATTTGTCCCCACTACCCTTGCTTGGTTCTCTCCACCCAATTAATGACCTTTTCATTTAAAACATTTCCTGATCAACCCATCTCCATTTCTCCCCATGGGCAGGCTCCCTTCTGCTCAAATAGCTCTGTCTTTTGGGGTGCACCAATGGCTGTGGTCCAGGAGCATCATATCCAGCATGTGAGAAAAAGGCTATGAGCTCAGCAAGCAACCATGACTCTTGGTGGCAGATCAGGTGGAAGTCAGCTGACCTCCACCCAGGTCAGCACACAACAGGAGGGATACAGCTCTCTGTTTATAGATTGTATAAAAGGTAAGTTTAAGGTTTGGATCTTTTGTCAACCATTCCCATTGGAAACGCCCCCACCAGACCTGAAGCAGGGCCTTATGTCACTGCAACACCCTCCTCTCCCAAAATGCCAAACAGCCAAAGCCAAGACACATAACAAGTGGCCTCCAAAGAGATCACACATGTTCTGCTGCTTTTGACCAGGAGGGCCCAGGAAGGGATAAGATCAAGGACTATTTTCTGAGCACGCAGGTGACAGTGAAGGGCTATTTCTGACAAGCTGTCCCATGTGCCAGCCCTCCACAGTGGGAGATAGGAGGTGGACAAGCACAGAACAGGCAAGTTTGGAGATCTTTTCTGACTGATAAAGTTTCTGTCCTGGGGTGGGGGACCTTTCACTTCACCTTGCCCACCCTAGTATGTGGGACCCAGAAGCTACTCAAAATGCCAATCCCCAGACCATATTGCTAAAAAAAAAAAAAAAAAAAAAAAGGCATCTGATGGGAAATTAAAGGTTTGTGGAGCCATGGACCATGACTGCTGCCTGCATTGGAATGGCTCTCCTCCTCTGTGCCAGTCTCCAGACAACAGCAGCCCCTTGGTTTCAAAACAAGGACCTATTACTTAAATTGAGAAAAAGCTTTGAATCCTGTAGGTCAGCCTATATCAGGGAGGACAACAGGACCAGTACTCAAATGCAGGGGTAAATGCAGGCAAAAGCAATACTTCTCCACTAGAAAATTCAGGTTAATTAAAAAGTTGCTAATTAATTACCCCAGGTATGACCCAGGAGGTGAGCTCCTTCCACTTCGATTGTCCAACTGGCTTCCAGGCTTTGAGACAGAGGGTATGGATAGCTCAGCAATCCCAGGAAGCAGGGTGGCAGGTTAGAAAAATGGAGCAGCCTCAGGAAGAATGGGATGAGAGGGGATTTCTGGCATTGGCAGAGCCTTTGCTCACAGAATCACAGAATCAACCAGGTTGGAAAAGACCTCAGAGATCATCAAGTTCAACCTATTACCTAATACCTAAGACCTGACAACTAAACCATGGCTCCAAGTACCACATCCAATCTTTTTTTGAACACCTCCAGGGACGGTGACTCCACCACCTCCCTGGGCAGCACGTTCCAATGGCCAATTACTCTTTTTGTGAAAAACTTTCTCCTCACCTTGAGCCTAAACTTCCCCTGGCACAGCTTGAGACTTTGTCCTCTTATTCTGTTGCTGGTTGCCTGGGAGAAGAGACCAACCCTCACCTGGCTACAACCTCCTTTCAGGTAGTTGTAGAGAGCAATAAGGTCTCCCCTGAGCCTCCTCTTCTCCAGGCTAAACAACCCCAGCTCCCTCAGCCTCTCCTCATAGGGCTTGTGTTCGAGACCTCTCATCAGCCTCATTGCCCTCCTCTGGACACATTCAAGAATCTTAATGTCCTTCTTAAACTGAATAGCCTAGAACTGGACACAGTACTCAAGGTGTGGTCTAACCAGTGCTAAGTATAGGGGAAGAATGACTTCCCTGCTCCTGCTGGCCACACTATTTCTGATACAGGGCAGGATGCCATTTGCCTTCTTGGCCACCTGGGCACACTGCTGGCTCATGTTCAGCCAGCTGTCAACCAGTACCTCCAGGTCCCTCTCTGCCTGGCAGCTTTCCAGCCACTCCGACCCCAGCCTGTAGCGCTGCATGGGGTTGTTGTGGCCAAAGTGCAGAACCCGGCACTTGGACTTGTTGAATGACATCATGTTGGACTCTGTTCTCCCTGTGGTCCTATCAACCTCATTTCAGAGGAAGGCATGACTCATGAGGGCAACTCCAGCTGTGCCAATGGTATGAAAACACTCCCTCACCTATAAAAGCCTCTTTGGACTAAGCACCCCTGCCTTTGAGCAGCAGTGTTCATCCCCTTATCTTCCTCCTCATACTTGTCATAAGTGGCACATTTCTCAGGGTCACTCAGGACATCATAAGACTCTGCAATCTCCTTGAACTTCTCCTCAGCGTTGGGGTGTTTATTCTTATCAGGGTGATACTTCAGGGACATTTTCCAGTAGGCTTTCTTGATTTCATCCTCACTGGCACTGGACTGGATGCCCAAAATCTTATAATAGTTCTTCCCCATGATGGCAACACTACTGGGAGATGAATACTTATTCCCGAAAGCAGAAAGACAGCTCTTTATAAGGTAAATATTGCACTCGGGCCACTGGGATCAGACTGGCATGCACTTATCGCAGAGCTACCACTTCCTCTGTCTCACCAGCCAGCAGCTGGGTGGAGTCCACACTTTCTGCCAGAGGTCAGCACCCTGGTGCCAGGATGTTCCCCAACTCTGTTTTTATCCCCTGAGCCCTACAGTTCGGACAGGGAGACACATCTTTGAGACTGATGAGGAGACCCCAAGCCAGGGCATGGCATGATTATACAGACCACACCACTGATAATGTCAGGCAAGGACCGCATCACCCCATCCAGTCCCATCCTGTCTCCCATTCCCCTTCCCCCTCCCTCTCTGAGCCAGGAGGGCTGAGCAGTGTAGAAATGTAGCTACCAGTCCATCCTCCCCTGTTCTCCCATCTGGGGACCTGGGACTTGAGGCAGGGTGATGACAGCAGGTTTCTGGAGGCTAAAAGCAGTGGCAGGAACCGAACTGCCACTTTCACCTTAAAGGAACTTCAAATATTTTATTCCTGAAAGCAATTGGCATTCAGCTGGAGATAAATGCCTCTGGCATGTCAGAGCCATAATATGTATTTAGCAAAGAGAACAAAGCCATTGGACAGTGTGCTGGTTTGGGGCCAGACAGATCGTCTCTTGCCCCGAAAGGGACAAAAGAATGAGACTCACACAAGTGGATTGGAGAGTGATGGAAAGTTTAAATGGAAAAGCAATTGGTGAAGCTACAGAGAACTACAAACCACAAAGCATAGTGACAAAGAGTATCCCAAAGCGTACAGAACCCCTCACAGAATTCCCAAAGGCCTCCCAATCCTTCCCTTCTTCCCACCTGAGGGTAAACCCAAACCCCCCAGGGCTCTTTCTTCCCCCTCCTGCTGCTAGGCAAGTCTCAGGCTGGCCAGGTCTGAGACTGCCCCTCCCCTCCATTCTCCTCCTGGCATTAGGCCTAGACAGGCCTAAGAGGCCTTGAGGATACTCCCCTGGCATTACCCGATAAGAGAGGACATCACCCGTGGGAGCAGAGAGGGAAGAAAGAGGAAGAGAATGACTTTGCAGATGGCCTTATAGGGTGCAGGATTTATGGGTAGAAATACGTCATTTCCTGTGTCCACCCCTGTGGGTGGGCACCCAGGACACCAGAGGTGTATCTCATGCGGCAGTGGCAGGGGGCACCCAGCCTAAACTGCCACATTCCACCCCTTATTTCGTACCCATAATTCCTGCACCCAAAACATATCATCAAATTAGAAACAACTTTCAGATGACATGTCTGGCAAAGTCCAAGTCTCCATCTGGGCGTCCTTCCAAAGAGTCTCTCCCTCGGGCTCAGGTAACAGTTCAGTCCAGCTCTTCTCCCTCATCCTGTGGAACCTCCCAGCGACGCAGAGTTCATTCTTCTGCACGGTGAACTCTTCATGGATCCGATGGAGCATCCTGGCCACCTGGAAACAACCTCATAACTTCTCAATCAAGCATTTCTCCATCCACTCAAGTGGCATGTTTCCACCCCTCGGGGCAATCGAGTCTGAGCAATCAGGCTCACCGACTCGACTCCTTCCACCCCTTGCAGGCAACAGCACGCTGAGACTTTCCAAAGCTGCACGGACCTTTCCCAAGCCCAGTGCTGACCGCTTCCAGCCGCGGCCCGAGGCTAATACGGATGCACACTACGCACAGGCACACCGCTCCCCCTGAGCGTAGCGATGCTGAGGCGTGGAGGCATCCGGCTACACAGCCCTCCCCCGGGAGAGGGAGTGGCTGCACTGCAACCCGCCGAGAAGAGAGGCGGAGCCAGGTGCTAGGCGCCATTTTCGGAGCGCGTCCGAAAATCAGGGGAGAGATAACAGCGAGAGCCGCCGTCACCTCTGCAGCCGCGGTACAGATCAAAACCGCCGCCACCCCTCGGGCCACAAGAGCGGCTTTTCCAGCCAAAGCTATACTCGCTCCCTGGGTCCTCGGAAGCAGCTTTTGAACTGGAGCCACCGCCCGCCTTCTTGAGTTGCGGGAGTCACCGCTCACCGCCCCGCTGCGGCTAGCCCCCACCGCCGCGGGAGAAGCCGACCCTGGTCTGCTTCCGACTGTCCCTCCCCCTTCCTCGGCTCCGCGCCGCTCTGCTCGCCGCTGGCGCCGCGGGGAACAAAAGGGAAAGGGACAGGCACCGCATTCTTAAGCTTTTTCCCCAGTGCCTGCAGCTATAGAATCGCCGCTGCCGCTTCGGAACAGCAGGAGGGATTCCACGCCACGGCTACGCACCAGGGTGTCCCCTCGGAACCCATAAAACGCCCACACGGTCGCCCCAGCACAAAACCTTGAGCCCAGCCACCAAAAACCAACAACGCCCAGATACCATTTTAACTTTTCCACCCCTGCTCTTCTCCAATCCAATTTGCAGAGTTCAGCACAGGAACCATCCTCTGCTACCAAAAAACTGTGCTGGTTTGGGGCCAGACAGATCGTCTCTTGCCCCGAAAGGGACAAAAGAATGAGACTCACACAAATGGATTGGAGAGTGATGGAAAGTTTAAATGGAAAAGCAATTGGTGAAGCTACAGAGAACTACAAACCACAAAGCATAGTGACAAAGAGTATCCCAAAGCGTACAGAACCCCTCACAGAATTCCTAGAGGCTTCCCAATCCTTCCCTTCTTCCCACCTGAGGGTAAACCCAAACCCCCCAGGGCTCTTTCTTCCCCCTCCCACTGCTAGGCAAGTCTCAGGCTGGACAGGTCTGAGACTGCCCCCCCTCCATTCTCCTCCTGGCATTAGGCCTAGACAGGCTGTGTCGGTGTGAGCTGAAATTCCCCCCCCACCAACAATAACCAGGCTAGCTCAGTCTGGAAGCAAATGAAAAGCTGTATTTACAAGCAGAGTCTAAATTCTACAATGAAATGCAATGAATATGTACAAATATACAAAATTCACAACATTCACAAATATATACAATCAACAGAAAAAGCACAATCGATCTCCCTTTGCTTCCCCCCAAGGGGATCCTCCCAAAGGGGCCTCCCTCTCCCAGGAGCTTCCCCCCCAGACCCCCCTGGACAGAGAAGCAGAGTTAGTTAAGCAGAAAGTTGTTAACTTAGCTGCCAAGGTCAGTGTGTTATCTTCAGCCAGAAGAGAAGAAGAAGAAACAGCAGCCAGACAGCCCAGCAACTGCCCCCACTGCCGAACACAGAATGTGCAGAGTGCCTACTTTGTTTTGGGTAATAGTTCTTAAACATTTCTACCTATCCAATGGAAGTGTTTAGAACAATCGTTATTTTGCTTTCTTACACCCAATAGTGACTTATTTACATTCTTTCACTTTCTCTGTTCTGAACTTTGCAAGGAAAAATTAAAAAGACAGTTTCAAACCATCACAGTCCACCCCTTCTAAACAATTCCATTGGCTGCTACTATCATTTATCTAATCTAAAATAATATCTACAACACTAGGTGAATAAAGATCATAGTCCATTCCGGCTATCCCAGATGTAGATGATTCAAAAGAGTCAAATCACAGGAAAAACAGCAAACAGCTTGTTTCCTCGCAGATGGAGCGAAGAAAGGAACAGGGACTCTCAGGTGACTCAGGGCTCTCAGAGTTCGTGCACCGTAGATCTCATGAACTCTCCTCTTGGGCGCGATGCTGTATCTGCGCAACACTCTGAATTTAACCTCTTTCAGCCAAAGTTAGATTTCTTTGTGGAATGCACTGAATTTCACCATTTTCTTGCATCACCCAATAGGTGTGACCAGGACCTTCAGCAGAAACCACCCCTCGGACAGGTTTGGCCTCTCCTGAAGGAGAAAATACCCAAACAGTTTTGCCTAACAGAATCTTTTCTCTGATAACAGGAACTCTATCACCTTCTTCCTTTCGCAAGAAATCTGATTGGGCAGGTCCAGCTCGATTCACTGAACCTCTACTATTCACCAACCAGGTTGCTTGTGCTAAATGTTTCTCCCAGTTTTTCAAAGATCCACCCCCCATGGCTTTGAGAGTGGTTTTCAGCAAACCGTTGTAGCGTTCGATCTTCCCTGCAGCTGGTGCATAGTAGGGAATGTGGAATATCCACTCGATGCCGTGCTCTTTGGCCCAGTTTTTTACAAGATTGTTCTTGAAATGAGTTCCGTTGTCTGACTCAATCCTCTCTGGAGTTCCATGTCTCCACAGGATTTGCCTCTCCAGGCCAAGAATGGTGTTACGTGCAGTTGCATGAGGAACTGGATAAGTTTCCAGCCATCCAGTGCTTGCCTCTACCATAGTCAGCACATACTGCTTACCAGATGGAGAACGAGGTAGAGTGATGTAGTCAATCTGCCAGGCTTCACCATACTTGTACTTGGACCATCGGTCACCGTACCACAAGGGCTTGATCCGCTTTGCCTGCTTAATAGCAGCACAAATGTCACAGTCATGGATGACTTGTGTGATAGCATCCATGGAAATGTCAATGGATCTGTCACGAGCCCATCGGTAGGTTGCATCTCTGCCTTGATGTCCTGACGAGTCATGGGCCCACCGGGCTAAGAACAGCTCACCTCGGTGTTTCCAGTCAAGATCAGGATCAGGATCAGAGTTTGTGTCCACCTGGGAAACTCTTGCAGCTAGATCTGCCTGATGGTTGTGTTGTTGTTCCTCAGTAGCTTTGCTCTTAGGAATGTGAGCATCGATGTGTCTCACTTTCACTGGGATTCTCTCAATGCGAGCAGCAATGTCTTGCCACAGATCTGCAGCCCAGATAGGCTTTCCTTTCCTCTGCCAGCCATTCTTCTTCCAGTCTTTCAGCCAACCCCACAAGGCATTGGCTACCATCCACGAGTCGGTGTAGAGATAAAGCTTTGGCCATCTCTCACGTTCAGCTACGTTAAGAGCTAGCTGGACAGCTTTTACCTCTGCAAATTGACTGGATTCTCCTTCTCCATCTCTCGCTTCTGCAACTCTGCACATTGGACTCCACACTGCAGATTTCCACCTTCGCTTGTTCCCAACAAGACGACAGGAACCGTCTGTGAACAAAGCATATCTCTTTTCATCATCAGACAGATCACTGTAAGGAGGAGCTTCCTCAGCACGAGCTACTCTCTCCTCTGGAGGTTTAGCACAGCTTGTGCCTTCTGGCCAGTTTGTGATCACCTCCACAAAACCAGGCCTTTCGAGATTTCCCATTCGAGCTCTCTGTGTTATCAGAGCCATCCACTTAGACCAGGTAGCATCTGTTGCATGATGTGGTGAAGAACCTTTGCCTTTGAACATCCAATTCAGAACTGGCAATCTAGGAGCTAGAAGAAGTTGTGACTCAGTTCCGATCACTTCAGAAGCAGCTTTCACTCCTTCATAAGCAGCTAAAATCTCTTTCTCTGTTGGAGTGTAGTTTGCCTCTGAGCCTCTGTAGCCACGACCCCAGAAACCAAGAGGACGTCCTCGTGTCTCCCCTGGAGCTCTTTGCCATAAGCACCAGGTTGGACCATTGTCACTCGCGGCCGTGTACAGAATGTTCTTAATGTCTGGACCAGTTCGGACAGGTCCCAGACCCATCGCTTGGACTACCTCTCGCTTGATCTGGTCAAAGGCTGCTTGTTGCTCAGGACCCCATTGGAAACTGTTTCTCTTTCGAGTCACATCATAGAGAGGTTTCACAATCTGACTGTATCCAGGAATGTGCAGTCTCCAAAATCCCACTATGCCTAAGAAACGCAGAGTTTCTTTCTTGTTGATGGGATTTGCCATGGTGGAGACTCTGTTTATCACATCCATTGGGATGTGACGGCGACCGTCTTGCCACCGCACTCCCAGAAACTGGATTTCTCTGGCAGGTCCTTTCACCTTGTCTCGCTTGATAGCGAAACCAGCTTGCAAGAGAATGTCAAGGATTTTATTACCTTTCTCGAAGACTTCTTCAGCAGTCTCACCCCAGACGATGATGTCATCGATGAACTGAATGTGTTCTGGAGCTCCACCTTTCTCCAAAGCATCATGGATCACTGCATGGCAGATGGTTGAACTGTGAATCCACCCCTGGGGCAAACGATTGAATGTGTACTGAATGCCTCTCCAGGTGAAAGCAAACTGAGGCCTGCATTCCTCTGCTATGGGAATAGAGAAGAAAGCATTACCAATGTCTATGGTAGCATACCATTTGGCCTGCTTGGATTCCAGCTCATATTGGAGTTCCATCATGTCTGGTACAGCTGCACTCATGGGTGGAGTTACTTCATTCAAGGCACGGAAATCAACTGTCAGACGCCACTCTCCATTCTGCTTTCTCACAGGCCAGATTGGACTGTTGAAAGGTGAATGAGTTTTGCTGATGACCTTCTGACTCTCCAGCTGACGAATCAAGTTTTGAATGGGCACAAAGAGTCACGGTTGGTTCTGTATTGTCTCTGATGCACAGTTTGAGAAGCAACCGGCAGCTTTACATCCTCTATCTCATGTTGTCCAACAACTGCAGATTCATCTGAAAGCTCAGGTCTAATGGACAACTTCAATTTCCCTCCATCAATTTCTACAGTTGCTATTCCAAAAGCCCATTTGTAACCCTTAGGGTCTTTAAAACGCCCTTCTCTCAGAAAGTCGATTCCCAAAATACAAGGTGCATTAGGTCCTGTTACAATAGTATGTTTCTTCCACTGCTTCCCAGTTAAACTTATGTCAACCTCTATCTTAAACAACTCTTGAGATCCACCAGTGACTCCCTGAATAGTTATAGATTCTCCCCCTTGATAATTTGATGGTATTATGGTGCACTGAGCTCCTGTGTCAACCAAGGCCCTGTACTTCTGAAATTTTGAAGTGCCAGGCCACTGCATGTACACATCCCAATAGATTCTGTTATCTCCATTATCCCTTACCTCCCCCTGGCGGAAGGCAGGGCACCCCTAATGGTGGGGATTACCTTCACATGCACAGCTGGCACAACGTCCAGCACCAGAATTGGAATCACTGCTGGAGCTATCAGAGTTGTTCTGGGAAACTGAGGAAGCGACAGCTACCCTCCTGGTATTGCTACCTCGGGATCTGCCCCTCTGCAGCTCCCGTAACCTCTTGAAAAGATCAGAAGTTGGTTGACCATCCCATCTGTTCATGTTCTCACCAAACTGATCACGCAGTTATCCAGATACTGCCACGTGATTGCCTCTGCTGTCTGTTTTGGTTTGACCTATTCTGGAATGGCCTTCTTGGAGCACGTCTGTTTCTGACAGCTGAAACTTGTATCCATCTGGAGGAAGAGGAATTAGAATCATCCCCCTTCATCAAGTTGGATATGGAGGTTTTAAGTTCCTCCTTCAGCTCTTTCATCCAATTCTTCATTTCTCCAGATAAAGTTTCAATGGCTGAAACCAAAGAAGTACGTGCAAGACTATCCTCCAATTGCCTCATTTGGTCAGTGAAATGGCCAACAGTGGGAGGCATTCCACCATAATTTCTTGCCACAATCCTGCTTGCCAGAATAGTGGCATAATTAGGAGGAGCAAGCTTAATAAGCTTTTTGGCAAGGCCTGTTCCAACAGGAATTTCATCAGGATTCAGAGTCTTATGATCTCCATACATTACTTCTCTCACAGCAAACTCTCTTAGATGCTTGATTCCCTCAGCTATTGTGGTCCAAGGCTTAGGGTTCCATGGTAAATCATCTCTGCTGGGGTACCTCAGCGAGACTGCCAGTAGGAGGCGTGCCCACAGAGAAACTTTACCAATGCACTTGCCTAGATGCCTGTCTATGCCTGAC
>NW_026539083.1:77500-82000 GCF_027791375.1 Indicator indicator | reverse complement strand
GTTGCTTTACAAGCCGCACAGAGACAAAGAAAAGCATTGGGGGCAAACACATGAAGGTAACCTCCTAGCACCAAATTCCTTTTTCCATTTGCTCTCTTTTGAGGAGAGTATCTAAATGGAGCTTGCAATTCTTGGCTAGCTCTTTTCTGTCACCAGTGTGGCAGTTTAGGCTGGGTGCCCCCTGCCACTGCTGCATGAGATACACCTCTGGAGTCTCATGTGCCCACCCAATAGGGATGGACATAGGAAACGGCGTATTTCTACCCATAAATCTTGCACCCTATAAATCCATTTGCAGAGTCATATTCTTCCTCTTTCTTCCCTCTCTGCCCCTGTGGGAGATGCTCTCCTATCAGGAAACGGTGGGGGAGTATCTCAGGCCTCTCTCGGCCTGACTAGGCCAAATGCCAGGAGGAGAATGGAGGGGGGACAGTCTCAGACCTGGCCAGCCTGAGACTTGCCTAGCAGCGGGAGGGGGAAGAAAGAGCCCTGGGGGTTTGCATAGACCCTCAGGTAAGAGGAGGGAAGGATTGGAAACCTCTGGGAATTATGTAAGGGACTGTGTATGCTTTGGGATATTCTTTGCCACTATGCTTTGTAGTTTTTCTGTAGTTTCACCAATTGCTTTTCCATTTAAACTTTCCATCACTCTCCAATCCGTTTGTGTGTGTCATTCTTTTGTCCCTTTCGGGGCAAGAGATGTTCTGGCTGGCCTCAAAACAGCACACACCAGTCACATCCATGTCTAAACATGTGTAAAAAAGTTGCTCTACAAGCCGCACAGAGCAAGCAAAAGCATTGGCGGCTAACACATGAAGGGAACCTCCTAGCACCAAAATTATTTTTCCATGTACTCTCTTTTGAGTAGAGAGTCTAAATGGAGCTTGCAATTCTGGCCTAGCTCTTTCCTGTCACCAGTTACAGCCATGTCTAAGCAGGTGGAAAAAAGTTGCTTTACAAGCTGCACAGAGACAAAGAAAAGCATTGGGGGCTGACACATGAAGGGAACCTCCTAGCACCAAATTTCTTTTGCCATTTGGTGTATTTTGAGGAGAGAGACTAAATGGAGCTTGCAATTCTGGCCTAGCTCTTTCCTGTCACCAGTTACAGCCATGTCTAAGCAGGTGGAAAAAAATTTCCTTACAAGCCGCACAAAGAAAAGCATTTGGGGGCTAACAGATGAAGCGACCCTCCTAACACCAAATTTCTTTTTCCATTTGGTGTATTTTGAGGAGAGAGACTAAATGGAGCTTGCAATTTTAGGCTAGCTCTTTTCTGTCACCAGTTACAGCCATGTCTAAGCAGGTGGAAAAAAGTTGCTTTCCAAGGGGCACAAAGAAAAGCATTGGAGGCTAAGACATGAAGGGAACCACCTAGCACCAAATTTCTTTTGCCATTTGGTGTATTTTGAGGAGAGAGACTAAATGGAGCTTGCAATTCGGGGCTAGGGTTAGGGTTAGGGTTAGACTTTAGGGTTAGAGTTAGGGTTGGGGTTAGGGTTTAGGGTTAGGGTTAGGGTTAGGGGTTAGGGTTAGGGTTAGGGGTTAGGGTTAGGGTCAGGATTGGGGTTTAGGGTTAGTGTTAGGGTTAGGTGTTAGGGTTAGGGTTAGGGTTAGGGTAGGGTATAGCGTTAGGGTTAGGGTTAGGGTCAGGATTGGGGTTTAGGCTTAGGGTTAGGTGTTAGGGTTAGGGTTATGGGTTAGGGTTAGGGTTACGGTTAGGGTTAGGGTTAGTGTTAGGGTTTAGGGTTAGGGTTAGGGGTAGGGTTAGGTTTTAGGGTTAGGGTTAGGGGTTTCGGTTAGGGTTAAGGGTTAGGATTAGGGTTAGGGTTAGAGGATAAGGTTAAGGTTACGGCTTAGGGTTAGTGTTACGGTTAGCGTTAATATTAGGGTTTAGGGTTAGGGTTCAGTTTAGAGTTAGGGTTAGGGTTTGGTTAGGATTAGGGTTAGGGTTAGGGTTTAGGGTTAGGGTTAAGGTTTAGGGTTACGGTTAGAGTTAGGGTTATGATTAGGGTTAGGGTTAGGCTTAGGGTTAGGGGTTAGGGTTAGGGTTTGGGTTATGGTTAGGGGTTAGGGTTAGTGTTAGGGTTAGGGGTTAGGGTTAGGGTTAGGGGTTAGGGTTAGGGTTTGGGGTTAGGGTTATGGTTAGGGCTAGGGGTAAGGTTAGGGTTTGGGTTAGGTGTTAGGTTTAGGGTTAGCGTTATGGTTAGGGTTAGGCTTAGGGTTAATGGTTAGGGTTAGGGTAAGGGGTTAGGGTTCAGTTAGGGTTAGGGTTTGGGTTATGGTTATGTTAGGGTTAGGGTTAGGGGTTAGGGTTTGGGTAGGGTTAGGGTTTGAGTTAGGGTTATGTTAGGGTTAGGGTTAGGGTTAGGGGGTAGGATTAGGGTTAGGATTAGGGTTAGGGTTAGTGTTAGGGTTAGGATTTAGGGTTAGGGTTTGGGTTAGGGGGTTAGGGAGTTAGGGTTAGGTTTAGGGTTAGGTTTAGGAGTTAGGGTTAGGGTTAGGGTTAGGGTTAGGGTTAGGGTTAGGGTTATTGTTAGGGTTAGGGGTTAGGGTTAGGGGTAGGGTTAGGTTTAGAGTTTAGGGTTAGTGTTAGTGTTAGGGTTAGGGTTAAGTGTTAGGGTTAGGGTTAGGGTTAGGGTTTGGGTTAGGGTTAGAGTTAGGGTTAGGCGTTAGGGTTAGTGTTAGGGTTAGGGTTAGGGGTTAGGGTTAGGGTTATGGTTAGGGTTAGGGGGTTAGGGTTAGTGTTAGGGTTATGGTTAGGGTTAGGGTTAGGTTTAGAGTTAGGGGTAGGTTTAGGGGTTAGAGTTAGGGTTAGGGTTAGGGTTAGGATTAGGGTTCAGGTTAGGCTTAGGGTTATTGTTAGGGTTAGGCTTAGGTTTAGGTTAGGGTTAGGGGTTAGGGTTAGGGTTACGGTCAGGGTCTAGTGTTAACGTTAGGGTTAGTGTTAGGGTTAGGGTTAGGGTTAGGGTTAGCGTTAGGATTATTGTTAGCGTTATAGGTTAGGGTTAGGGTTAGGGTAGGGTTAGGGTTAGCGTTAGGGTTAGGGTTAGGGGTACGGGTTAGGATTAGGGTTAGGGGTTAGGGTTAGTGTTAGGCTTATGGTTAGTTTTTAGGGTAAGTTTTAGGGTTAGGGTTAGGGTTAGGGTTTGGGTTACGGTTTAGGATTCGTGGTAGGTTCAGGTTTTATGGTTAGGGTTAATGTTAGGGTTAGTGTTAGGTTGAGGGTTAGGGTTAGGGTTAGGGGTTCGGGTTAGGGTTAGGGTAGGGTTAGGGTTAGGGTTAGGGTTAGGGTTATGGTTAGGGCTACGGCTTAGGGTTAGGTTTAGTGTTAGGTTTAGGGTTAGTGTTAGTTTAGTCTTGGGATTAGGGTTTGGGGTTCGAGTTAGGGTTAGGGTAGGGTTAGGGTTAGCGTTAGGGTTACGGTTAGGGTTAGGTGTAGGGGTTAGGGTTAGGGTTAGGGTTATGGTTCGGGGTTAGGCATAGGGTTGGGGTTAGGGATAGGGTTAGGGTTAGGGTAAGGGTTAGGGTTAGGGTTAGGTTAGGGTTGGGGTTAGGGTTAGGGTTAGGGTTAGGGTTGGCTTAGGGTTAGGTTTAGGGTTAGGGGTAGGGTTAGAGTTAGTGTTAGGGTTAGGGTTAGGGTTTAGGGTTAGGGTTAGGGTTAGGTTAAGGTTAGGGTTAGTGTTAGGTTATGTTTAAGGTTAGGGTTAGGATTAGGGTTAGGGTTAGGTTATGGTTAAGGGTAGGGTTAGGGTTAGGGTTAGGGTTAGTGTTAGGGTTAGGGGTTAGGTTTAGGTTTAGGGGTAGGGTTAGGGTTAGGGTTAGGGTTAGATTTAGGGTTAGGGTTAGGCGTAGGGATTCGGGTTAGGGTTAAGTTTATGGTTAGGGGTTAGGGTTAGGTTTAGGTTTAGTGCTAGGGCTAGGGCTGAGTTAGGGTTGGGGTTAGGGTTAGGGTTAGGGTTGGGGTTGGGCTTAGGGTTAAGGTTTAGGGTTAGGATTTGCGTTAGGGGTTAGTGTTAGTGTTAGGGTTAGGGTCAGGTTTAGGGTTAGGGGTTAGGGTTAGTGTTAGGATTTATGGTTAGGGTTAGGGTTAGGGGTTAGGGTTCTGGTTAGTGTTGGGGTTAGGGTTTAGGGTTAGGGTTAGGGTTATGGTTAGGGTTATGTGTTAGGGGTTACGGTTAGAGTTAGGATTAAGGTTTTGTGTTAGGGTTAGGTTAGGGTTAGTGTAAGGTTAGGGTTTAGTGTTAAGTTTAGGGTTAGGTTAGGGATACCTTAGGGTTATGGGTTAGGGGTAGGGTTAGGGTTAGGTTTAGAGTTAGGGTTAGGGTTAGGGTTATGGTTAGGGATAGTTTTTAGGGTTAGGGTTAGTCTTAGGGTTATTGTTAGGCTTAGGGTGATTTTTAGGGTTAGGCTTAGGGTTAGGTTAGGGTTAGGGTTATGGTTAAGGTTAGGGGTAGGCTTAGGGTTAGGGGTTACGGATAGGGGTTAGGGTTAGGGTTAG
>NW_026539083.1:50000-60000 GCF_027791375.1 Indicator indicator | reverse complement strand
AAGCTTAGGGTTTAGGGTTAGGTTTAGGTTACGGTTAGGGGTTAGGGTTAGTGTTACGGTCAGGGTTAGGATTAACGTTAGGGTTAGTGTTAGTGTTAGGGTTAGGGTTAGGGGTTTTCGGTTAGGGTTAGGGTTAGGGTTAGTGTTAGGGGTTAGGGTTAGGGTTAGTGTTAAGGGTTAGTGTTAGTATTAGGGTTAGGCTTAGGCTTAGGGTTAGGGTTAGGCGTAGGGTTAGGTTAGGGTTAGGTTTAGGGTTAGGGTTAGGGTTAGGTTTAGGGTTAGTGTTAGGAGTTAGGGTTAGTGTTAGGGTAGGGTTAGGGTTAGCTTTAGGGGTAGGGTTAGGGTTAGGGTTAGGGTTAGGGTTAGGGTTAGGGTTACGTGTAAGGTTAGGGTTTAGGGTTAGGTTTAGGTTACGGTTAGGGGTTAGGGTTAGTGTTACGGTCAGGGTTAGGATTAATGTTAGGGTTAGTGTTAGTGTTAGGGTTAGGGTTAGGGGTTTTCGGTTAGGGTTAGGGTTAGGGTTAGGGGTTAGGGTTAGCGTTAGGATTATTGTTAGCGTTAGAGGTTAGGCTTAGGGTTAGGTTACGGTTAGGGGTTAGGGTTAGGGTTCCAGTCAGGGTTTAGGATTAATGTTAGGGTTAGTGTTAGGGTTAGGATTAGGGTTAGGGGTTTTGGGTTAGAGTGAGGGTTAGGGGTAGGGGTTAGAGTTAGGGTTAGGGGTTAGGGTTAGTGTTAGGGTTATGGTTAGGGGTTAGGGTTAGGTTTAGGGTTAGGGTTAGGGTTAGGGGTTAGTGTCAGGGTTAGGGTTAGGGTTAGGGGTTAAGGTTAGTGTTAGGGTTATGGTTAGGGGTTAGGGTTAGGGTCAGAGTTAGTGTTAGGGTTAGGGTTAGGTGTTCTGGTTAGGTTTAGTGTAGCGTTAGGGTTAGGTTTTGGGTTAGGTTTAGGGTTAGGGTTATAGTTTAGTGTTAGGGTTAGTGTTTTGGTTAGGGTTAGGGTTAGGGGATAGGATTAGGGTTAGGGTTAGGGTTATGGTTAGGGTTTAGGGTTCTGGTTTGGGATAGGGATAGGGTTAGGGTTAGCGTTAGGTTAGGGTTAGGGTTAGAGTTTGTGTTAGGGTTAGGGTTAGAGTTAGGGTTTAGGGTCAGGTTAGCGTTAGGTTTAGGATTAGGGTTAGTGTTTAGGGTTAGGTTTAGGCTTTGGGTTAGGGTTAGGTTTAGGGTTAGGATATGGTTAGGGTTAGGGTTAGGGTTAGGGTTAGTGTTAGGTTTAGGGTTACGGGTTAGGATTAGGGTTAGGGTCAGGGTTTAGGGTAAGGTTTAGTGTTAGGGTTAGGGTTAGGGTTAGGGTTAGGGGATCGGGTTAGAGTTAGGTTAGGGTTAGGGTTAGGGTTTAGTGTTAGGGTCATGGTTATGGGTAGGGCTTAGGGTTAGGTTTAGGGTTAGGTTTAGTGTTAGGGTTAGTTTAGTCTTGGGATTAGGGTTTGGGGTTCGGGTTAGCTTTAGGTTTAGGGTTAGGGTTAGGGTTAGGGTTAGGGTTAGCGTTAGGGTTAGTTTTCGGGGTTAGGATTAGGGTAGGGGTTAGCGTTAGGCTTAGCGTTAGGGTTAGGGGTAGGGTTAGATTAGGCTTGGGGTTAGTGTTATGTTTTCGGGTTGGGGTTAGGCTTATGGTT
Organism: Indicator indicator; assembly: GCF_027791375.1. Lineage (NCBI taxonomy): Eukaryota > Metazoa > Chordata > Aves > Piciformes > Indicatoridae > Indicator > Indicator indicator. The sequence continues at coordinate 58,331 of NW_026539083.1, read as the reverse complement.
AGGGGTTAGGTTTAGGGTTAGGTTAGAGTTGGGGTTTCGGGTTTGGGTTGGGCTAGGGTTAGGGGTATGGTTAGGATTAGGGTTAGGTTTATAGTTTAGGGTTAGGGTTAAGGTTATGGTTAGGGGTAGGGTTAGGGTTAGGGTTAGGGTTATAGTTTAGGGTTAGGGTTAAAGTTATAGTTAGGGTTAGGGTTAGGGTTAGCGTTTGGGTTAGGGTTAGGGTTAGGGTTATGGTCAGGGGTTAAGGTTAGGGTTAGGGTTATGGTTAGAGTTAGGGTTAGGGTTAGGGTAGGTTTACGGTTAGGGTTAGGGTTAGGGTTAGGGTTAGGGTTAGGGTTAGGGTTAAGGTTAGGGTTAGGGTTAGGGTTAAGGTTAGGGTTAGGGTTAGGGTTAGGGTTAGGGTTAGGGTTAAGGTTAGGGTTAGGTTTCGTTGTTAGGGTTAGGGTTAGCGTTTGGGGTACGGTTAGGGGTTAGGGTTAGGGTTAGGGTTAGGGTTAGAGTTTAGGGTTAGGGTTAGGGTTTAGGTTTAGGGTTAGGGATAAGGTTAGGGTTAGGTTTAGGCTTAGGTTTAGGGTTAGGGTTTAGGGTTAGGGTTTAGGGTTAGGGGTTAAGGTTAGTGTTAGGGTTATGGTTAGGGGTTAGGGTTAGGGTTAGCGTTAGAGTTAGGTTTAGGGTTAGGTGTTCGGGTTAGGGTTAGTGTAGCGTTAGGTTAGGGTTTTGGGTTAGGGTTACGGTTAGGGTTAGGGTTTAGTGTTAGGGTTAGGGTTAGGGTTAGGGGTTAGGATTAGGGTTAGTGTTAGGGTTATGGTGAGGGTTTAGGGTTAGGGTTAGGGTTAGTGATAGGGATAGGGTTAGGGTTAGCGTTAGGTTAGGGTTAGGGTTAGAGTTAGTGTTAGGTTTAGGCTTAGCCTTGGGGTTAGGTTTAGGGTTAGGGTTAGGGTTACGGGTTAGGATTAGAGGTGGGGTCATGGTTTAGGGTTAGGGTTAGTGTTAGGGTTAGGGTTATGGTTATGGCTAGGGCTTCGGGTTAGGTTTAGGGTTAGGTTTAGGGTTAGGGTTAGTTTAGTCTTGGGATTAGGGTTAGGGGTTCGGGTTAGGGTTAGGTTTAGCGTTTGGGTTAGGCTTAGGGTTATTGTCAGGGGTTTATGTTAGCGTTAGGGTTATGGTTAGAGTTAGGGTTAAGGTTAGGGTAGGTTTACGGTTAGGTTTAGGGTTAGGGTTAGTGTTTAGGGTTAGAGTTTAGGGTTAGGGTTATTGTTAGGGTTACGTTTATGGTTAGGGTTAGGGTTAGGGTTTAGTGTTAGGGTTAGGGTTTAGGGTTAGGGTTAGGGTTATTGTTAGGGTTAGGGTTAGGTTTATTGTTAGGGTTAGGTTTAGGGTTAGGGTTAGGGTTAGGGTTAGGGTTAGGGTTCAAGGTTAGGGTTATTGTTAGGGTTAGTTTTAGGGTTAGCGTTAGGGTTAGGGTTTCGGGTTAGGGTTAGGGTAGGGTTAGGGTTAGGGTTTAGGGTTAGGGTTATAGTTATGGCTAGGGCTTAGGGTTAGGTTTAGGGTTAGGTTTAGGGTCAAGGTTAGTTTAGTCTTGGGATTAGGGTTAGGGGTCGGTTTAGGGTTAGGGTAGGGGTAGGGTTAGGGTTAGGGTTTAGTGTTAGGTTAGGGTTTAGGGTTAGGGTTAGGGTTATTGTTAGGGTTAGGGTTAGGTTTATTGTTAGGGTTAGGTTTAGGGTTAGGGTTAGGGTTAGGGTTAGGGTTTAGGGTTAGGGTTAGGGTTAGGGTTCAAGGTTAGGGTTATTGTTAGGGTTAGTTTTAGGGTTAGCGTTAGGGTTAGGGTTTCGGGTTAGGGTTAGGGTAGGGTTAGGGTTAGGGTTTAGGGTTAGGGTTATAGTTATGGCTAGGGCTTAGGGTTAGGTTTAGGGTTAGGTTTAGGGTCAAGGTTAGTTTAGTCTTGGGATTAGGGTTAGGGGTCGGTTTAGGGTTAGGGTAGGGGTAGGGTTAGGGTTAAGGTTATGGTTCCGGGTTTGGGATAGGGTTAGGGTTAGGGTAAGGGTTAGGGTTAGGTTTAGGGTTAGGGTTAGGTTAGGGTTGGGCTTAGGGTTAGGGTTAGGGTTGGGTTAGGGTTTGGGTTAGGGTTAGGTTAGGGTTGGGGTTAGGGTTAGGGTTAGGATTGGGTTAGGGTTAGGGTTAGGGTTAGGGTTAGGGTTAGGGTTAGGGTTAGGGTTAGCGTTAGGGTTAGTTGTCGGGGTTAGGATTAGGGTAGGGGTTAGCGTTAGGCTTAGGGTTAGGGTTAGGGGTAGGCTTAGATTAGGCTTGGGGTTAGTGTTATGTTTTCAGGTTGGGGTTAGGCTTATGGTTATGGGTTAGGGTTAGGGTTAGGTTAGAGTTGGGTCAGGGTTATGGTTAGGGTTAGGGTTAGGTTTAGGGGGTTGTGGTTAGGGTTAGGTTAGTGTTGGGGTTTCGGGTTTGGGTTGGGCTAGGGTTAGGGGTAGGGTTAGGATTAGGGTTAGGGTTATAGTTTAGGGTTAGGGTTAAGGTTATGGTTAGGGTTAGGCGTAGGGTTAGGGTTAGAGTTAGGTTTAGGGTTTAGGGTTAATTTTAGGGTTCGTGGTTAGGGTTAGGTTTAGTGTTTGGGTTAGGCTTAGGGTTATTGTCAGGGGTTTATGTTAGTGTTAGGGTTATGGTTAGAGTTAGGGTTAGGGTTAGGGTAGGTTTACGGTTAGGTTTAGGGTTAGGGGTAGGGCTTAGGGTAAATTGTAGGGTTAGGGTTAGTGTTAGGGGTTAGGGTTATGGTTCGTGGTTAGGGTTAGGGTTAGCCTTTGGGGTAGGGTTACGGGTTAGGGTTAGGGTTAGAGTTTAGGGTTAGGGTTAGGGTTAGGGTTTAGGTTTAGGTTTAAGGATAGGTTTAGGGTTAGTGTTTGGTTTACGGTTAGGGGTAGGGGTTAGGTTTAGGGTTAGGGTTAGTGTTTAGGGTTAGGGTTTAGGGTTAGGGTTATTGTTAGGGTTACGTTTATGGTTAGGGTTAGGGTTAGGGTTAGGGTTAGGGTTTAGTGTTAGGGTTAGGGTTTAGGGTTAGGGTTAGGGTTATTGTTAGGGTTAGGGTTAGGTTTATTGTTAGGGTTAGGTTTAGGGTTAGGGTTAGGGTTAGGGTTAGGGTTAGGGTTTAGGGTTAGGGTTAGGGTTAGGGTTCAAGGTTAGGGTTATTGTTAGGGTTAGTTTTAGGGTTAGCGTTAGGGTTAGGGTTTCGGGTTATGGTTAGGGTAGGGTTAGGGTTAGGGTTTAGGGTTAGGGGTATAGTTATGGCTAGGGCTTAGGGTTAGGTTTAGGGTTAGGTTTAGGGTCAGGGTTAGTTTAGTCTTGGGATTAGGGTTAGGCGTCGGTTTAGGGTTAGGGTAGGGGTAGGATTAGGGTTAAGGTTATGGTTCCGGGTTTCGGATAGGGTTAGGGTTAGGGTAACGGTTAGGGTTAGGTTTAGGGTTAGGGTTAGGTTAGGGTGGGGTTAGGGTTAGGGTTAGGGTTGGGTTAGGGTTTGGGTTAGGGTTAGGTTAGGGTTGGGCTTGGGGTTAGTGTTAGGGTTGGGTTAGGGTTAGGGTTAGGGTTAGGGTTAGAGTTACGGTTAGGGTTAGGGTTAGCGTTAGGGTTAGTTTTCGGGGTTAGGAGTAGGGTAGGGGTTAGCGTTAGGCTTAGGGTTAGGGTTAGGGGTAGGGTTAGATTAGGCTTGGGGTTAGTGTTATGTTTTCAGGTTGGGGTTAGGCTTATGGTTAGGGGTTAGGGTTAGGGTTAGGGTTAGTTTAGAGTTGGGGTTTCGGGTTTGGGTTGGGCTAAGGTTAGGGGTAGTGTTAGGATTAGGGTTAGGGTTATAATTTAGGGTTAGGGTTAAGGTTATGGTTAGGGGTAGGGTTAGGGTTAGGGTTAGATTAGGGTTGGGGTCAGGGTTATGGTTAGGGTTAGGGTTAGGTTTAGGGGGTTGTGGTTAGGGTTAGGTTAGGGTTGGGGTTTCGGGTTTGGGTTGGGCTAGGGTTAGGGTTAGGGTTAGGATTAGGGTTAGGGTTAGGCGTAGGGTTAGGTTAGGGTTAGGTTTAGGGTTAGTGTTAGGAGTTAGGGTTAGTGTTAGGGTAGGGTTAGGGTTAGCTTTAGGGGTAGGGTTAGGGTTAGGGTTAGGGTTAGGGTTAGGGTTACGTGTAGGTTATGGTTTAGGGTTAGGGTTTAGGTTACGGTTAGGGTTAGGGTTAGGGTTAGGGTTAGGGTTAGGGTTAGGGTTAGGGTTAGTGTTAGGGTTAGGGTTAGGGTTTCGGTTAGGGTTAGGGTTAGGGTTAGGGGTTAGGGTTAGCGTTAGGATTATTGTTAGGGTTAGGGTTAGGGTTAGGGTTAGGTTACGGTTAGGGGTTAGGGTTAGGGTTCCAGTCAGGGTTTAGGATTAATGTTAGGGTTAGTGTTAGGGTTAGGATTAGGGTTAGGGGTTTTGGGTTAGAGTGAGGGTTAGGGGTCGGGGTTAGGGTTAGGGGTTAGGGTTATGTTTAGGTTTAGTGCTAGGGCTAGGGCTGAGTTAGGGTTGGGGTTAGGGTTAGGGTTAGGGTTAGGGTTGGGGTCGGGCTTAGGGTTAAGGGTTAGGGTTAGGATTTGCGTTAGGGGTTAGTGTTAGTGTTAGGGTTAGGGTCAGGGTTAGGGTTAGGGGTTAGGGTTAGTGTTAGGATTTATGGTTAGGGTTAGGGTTAGGGGTTAGGGTTCTGGTTAGTGTTGGGGTTAGGGTTTAGGGTTAGGGTTAGGGTTACGATTAGGGTTATGTGTTAGGGGTTACGGTTAGAGTTAGGATTAAGGTTTTGTGTTAGGGTTAGGTTTAGGGTTAAGTGTAAGGTTAGGGTTTAGTGTTAAGGTTAGGGTTAAGGTTAGGGATACCCTTAGGGTTATGGGTTAGGGATAGGGGTTAGGGTTAGGGTTAGGGTTAGGGTTAGGGTTAGGGTTAGGGTTAGGGTTAGGGTTAGGGTTAGGGTTAGGGTTATTGTTAGGCTTAGGGCGATTTTTAGGGTTAGGCTTAGGGTTAGGTTAGGGTTAGGGTTATGGTTAAGGTTAGGGGTAGGCTTAGGGTTAGGGGTTACGGATAGGGGTTAGGGTTAGGGTTAGGGTTAGGGTTAGTGTTAAGGGTTAGTGTTAGTATTAGGGTTAGGCTTAGGCTCAGGGTTAGGGTTAGGGTTAGGTGTAGGGTTAGGTTAGGGTTAGGTTAGGGTTAGGTGTAGGGTTAGGGTTAGGTTTAGGGTTAGTGTTAGGAGTTAGGGTTAGCGTTAGTGTTAGGGTAGGGTTAGGCTTAGCTTTAGGGTTAGGGTTATTGTTAGGGTTAGGGTTACCTGTAAGCTTAGGGTTTAGGGTTAGGTTTAGGTTACGGTTAGGGGTTAGGGTTAGTGTTACGGTCAGGGTTAGGATTAACGTTAGGGTTAGTGTTAGTGTTAGGGTTAGGGTTAGGGGTTTTTGGTTAGGGTTAGGGTTAGGGTTAGTGTTAGGGGTTAGGGTTAGGGTTAGAGTTAGGGTTTAGGGTTAGGGTTAGGGTTAGGTTTTGGCTTAGGGTTAGCGTTAGCGTTCAGGTTAGGTTTAGGGTTAGGTTTAGGGTTAGGGTTAGGGTTAGGTTTAGGGTTAGTGTTAGGAGTTAGGGTTAGTGTTAGGGTAGGGTTAGGGTTAGCTTTAGGGGTAGGGTTAGGGTTAGGGTTAGGGTTAGGGTTAGGGTTACATGTAAGGTTAGGGTTTAGGGTTAGGTTTAGGTTACGGTTAGGGGTTAGGGTTAGTGTTACGGTCAGGGTTAGGATTATGTTAGGGTTAGTGTTAGTGTTAGGGTTAGGGTTAGGGGTTTTCGGTTAGGGTTAGGGTTAGGGTTAGGGTTTAGGGTTAGCGTTAGGATTATTGTTAGCGTTAGAGGTTAGGCTTAGGGTTAGGTTACGGTTAGGGGTTAGGGTTAGGGTTCCGGTCAGGGTTTAGGATTAATGTTAGGGTTAGTGTTAGGGTTAGGATTAGGGTTAGGGGTTTTGGGTTAGAGTGAGGGTTAGGGGTAGGGGTTTAGGGTTAGCGTTAGGATTATTGTTAGCGTTAGAGGTTAGGCTTAGGGTTAGGTTACGGTTAGGGGTTAGGGTTAGGGTTACGGTCAGGGTTTAGGATTAACGTTAGGGTTAGTGTTAGGGTTAGGATTAGGGTTAGGGGTTTTGGGTTAGAGTGAGGGTTAGGGGTCGGGGTTAGGGTTAGGGGTTAGGGTTAGTGTTAGGGTTATGGTTAGGGGTTAGGGTTAGGTTTAGGGTTAGGGTTAGGGTTAGGGGTTAGTATTAGGGTTACGGTTAGGGTTAGTGTTATGTTTAGGGTTAGGCTTAGTGTTTAGGGTTAGGGTTAGGGTTAGCGTTAGGTTAGGGTTAGGGTTAGAGTTAGGGTTTAGGGTTAGGTTAGCGTTAGGGTTATGGTTAGGTTTAGTGTTTAGGGTTAGGTTTAGGCTTTGGGTTAGGGTTAGGTTTAGGGTTAGGATATGGTTAGGGTTAGGGTTAGGGTTAGTGTTAGGGTTTGGGTTACGGTTTAGGATTAGTGGTAGGTTCAGGTTTTATGGTTAGGGTTAATGTTAGGGTTAGTGTTAGGTTGAGGGTTAGGGTTAGGGTTAGGGGTTCGGGTTACGGTTAGGGTAGAGTTAGGGTTAGGGTTAGGGTTAGGGTTATGGTTAGGGCTACGGCTTAGGGTTAGGTTTAGTGTTAGGTTTAGGGTTAGTGGTAGTTTAGTCTTGGGATTAGGGTTAGATGTTCGAGTTAGGGTTAGGGTAGGGTTAGGGTTAGCGTTAGGGTTACGGTTAGGGTTAGGTGTAGGGGTTAGGGTTAGGGTTAGGGTTATGGTTCGGGGTTAGGCATAGGGTTGGGGTTAGGGATAGGGTTAGGGCTAGGGTAAGGGTTAGGGTTAGGGTTAGGTTAGGGTTGGGGTTAGGGTTAGGGTTAGGGTTGGCTTAGGGTTAGGTTTAGGTTTAGGGGTAGGGTTAGAGTTAGGGTTAGGGTTAGTGTTAGGGTTTAGGGTTAGGGTTAGGGTTTAGGGTTAGGGCTAGGGTTAGGTTTAGGGTTAGGGTTAGGGTTAGGTTATGCTTAGGGTTAGGGTTAGGGTTAGGGTTTAGGGGTAGGGTTAGGGTTAGTGGTTTGTGTTAGGGTCAGGGGTTAGGGTTAGGGTAAGGGTTAGGTTTAGGGTTAGGGTTAGGGTTAGGGTTAGGTTTATGGTTTAGGGTTTAGGGTTATGTTTAGGTTTAGTGCTAGGGCTAGGGCTGAGTTAGGGTTGGGGTTAGGGTTAGGGTTAGGGTTAGGGTTGGGTCGGGCTTAGGGTTAAGGGTTAGGGTTAGGATTTGCGTTAGGGGTTAGTGTTAGGGTTAGGGGTAGGGTGAGTGGTTAGGGTTAGGGGTTAGGGTTAGTGTTAGGCTTTAGGGTTAGGGTTAAGGTTAGGGTTTAGGGTTAGGGTTCTGGTTAGTGTTGGGGTTAGGGTTTAGGGTTAGGGTTAGGGTTACGATTAGGGTTATGTGTTAGGGGTTACGGTTAGAGTTAGGATTAAGGTTTTGTGTTAGGGTTAGGTTTAGGGTTAAGTGTAAGGTTAGGGTTTAGTGTTAAGGTTAGGGTTAAGGTTAGGGATACCCTTAGGGTTATGGGTTAGGGGTAGGGGTTAGGGTTAGGTTTAGAGTTAGGGTTAGGGTTAGGGTTATGGTTAGGGATAGTTTTTAGGGTTAGGGTTAGGTTTAGGGTTATTGTTAGGCTTAGGGCGATTTTTAGGGTTAGGCTTAGGGTTAGGTTAGGGTTAGGGTTATGGTTAAGGTTAGGGGTAGGCTTAGGGTTAGGGGTTACGGATAGGGGTTAGGGTTAGGGTTAGGGTTAGGGTTAGGGTTAGGGTTAGGGTTAGTGTTAGGGTTAGGGTTAGGCTTAGGGTTAGGGTTAGGGTTAGGTGTTAGGGTTAGGTTAGGGTTAGGTGTAGGGTTAGGGTTAGGTTTAGGGTTAGTGTTAGGAGTTAGGGTTTGTGTTAGTGTTAGGGTAGGGTTAGGCTTAGCTTTAGGGTTAGGGTTAGGGTTAGGGTTAGGGTTTCCTGTAAGCTTAGGGTTTAGGGTTAGGTTTAGGTTACGGTTAGGGGTTAGGGTTAGTGTTACGGTCAGGGTTAGGATTAACGTTAGGGTTAGTGTTAGTGTTAGGGTTAGGGTTAGGGGTTTTCGGTTAGGGTTAGGGTTAGGGTTAGTGTTAGGGGTTAGGGTTAGGGTTAGTGTTAAGGGTTAGTGTTAGTATTAGGGTTAGGCTTAGGCTTAGGGTTAGGGTTAGGCGTTAGGGTTAGCGTTTATTGTTAGTGTTTAGGGTTAGGGTTAGG
>NW_026539083.1:35000-42500 GCF_027791375.1 Indicator indicator | reverse complement strand
CTCAGCGTTAGGGTTAGGGTTAGGCGTAGGGTTAGGTTAGGGTTAGGGTTAGGGTTAGGGTTAGGGTTAGATTTAGGGTTAGTGTTAGGATTAGTGTTAGGATTAGTGTTAGGGTTAGCGTTAGTGTTAGGGGAGGGTTAGGGTTAGCTTTAGTGTTAGGGTTAGGGTTAGGTTAGGGTTAGGGTTAGGGTTACGTGTAAACTTAGGGTTTAGGGTTAGGTATAGGTTACAGTTAGGGGTTAGGGTTAGTGTTACGGTCAGGGTTAGGGTTAGGGTTAGTGTTAGGGTTAGGGTTAGGGTTAGGGTTATGGTTAGGGTTAGGGTTAGGGTTAGGGTTAGTGTTAGTGTTAGGGTTAGGCTGAGGCTTAGGGTTAGGGTTAGGGTTAGGCGTAGGGTTAGGTTAGGGTTAGGGTTAGGGTTAGGGTTAGGTTTAGTGTTAGTGTTAGTAGTTAGGGTTAGTGGTAGTGTTAGGGTAGGGTTAGGGTTAGCTTTAGGGTTAGGGTTAGGGTTAGGTTAGGGTTAGGGTTAGGGTTAGGGTTAGGGTTAGGGTTAGGGTTACGTGTAAGGTTAGGGTTTAGGGTTAGGTTTAGGTTACTGTTAGGGGTTAGGGTTAGTGTTACGGTCAGGGTTAGGATTAACGTTAGGGTTAGTGTTAGTGTTAGGGTTAGGGTTAGGGTTAGGGTTAGGTTTAGGGTTAGGGTTAGGGGTTAGGGTTAGGGTTAGTGTTAAGGGTTAGTGTTAGTATTAGGGTTAGGCTTAGTCTTAGGGTTAGTGTTAGGGTTAGGCTTTGGGTTAGGTTAGGGTTAGGGTTAGGGTTAGGGTTAGGTTAGGGTTAGTGTTAGGAGTTAGGGTTAGTGTTAGTGTTAGGGTTAGGATTAGGGGTTTTCGGTTAGGGTTAGGGTTAGGGTTAGGGTTAGGGGTTAGGGTTAACGTTAGGATTATTGTAGCGTTAGAGGTTAGTCTTAGGGTTAGGTTACGGTTAGGGGTTAGGGTTAGGGTTACGGTCAGGGTTTAGGATTAACGTTAGGGTTAGTGTTAGGGTTAGGATTAGGGTTAGGGTTAGGGTTAGGGTGAGGGTTAGGGGTAGGGTTAGGGTTAGGGTTAGGGGTTAGGGTTAGGGTTAGGGTTATGGTTAGGGGTTAGGGTTAGGTTTAGGGTTAGCGTTAGGGTTAGGGGTTAGTGTCAGGGTTAGGGTTAGGGTTAGGGGTTAAGGTTAGTGTTAGGGTTATGGTTAGGGGTTAGGGTTAGGGTCAGAGTCAGTGTTAGGGTTAGGGTTAGGTCTTCTGGTTAGGTTTAGTGTAGCGTTAGGGTTAGGTTTTGGGTTAGGTTTAGGGTTAGGGTTATAGTTTAGTGTTAGGGTTAGTGTTAGGGTTAGGGTTAGGGTTAGGGGTTAGGATTAGGGTTAGGGTTAGGGTTAGGGTTAGGGTTTAGGGTTCTGGTTTGGGATAGGGATAGGGTTAGGGTTAGCGTTAGGTTAGGGTTAGGGTTAGAGTTTGTGTTAGGGTTAGGGTTAGAGTTAGGGTTTAGGGTCAGGTTAGCGTTAGGTTTAGGATAAGGGTTAGTGTTTAGGGTTAGGTTTAGGCTTTGGGTTAGGGTTAGGTTTAGGGTTAGGGTTAGGGTTAGGGTTAGGGTTATGGTTAGTGTTAGGGTTAGGGTTAGGGTTAGGGTTAGGGTTAGGGTCAGGTTTAGGGTAAGGGTTAGTGTTAGGGTTAGGGTTAGGGTTAGTGTTAGGGTTAGGGTTAGGGTTTAGGGTTAGGGTTAGGGGTTAGGGTTAGGGTTATGGTTATGGTTAGGGCTAGGGTTAGGGTTTTGGGTTAGGGTTAGCGTTAGGGTTAGGGTTAGGGTTTGGGGTTCGGGTTAGGGTTAGGGTTAGAGTTAGGGTTAGAGTTAGGGTTAAGGTTAGGGCTAGGCTCAGGGTTAGGGTTAGGGTTAGTGTTAGGGTTTAGGTTTAGAGTTCGCGTTAGTGTTAGGCTTAGGGGTAGGGTTAGATTAGGCTTGGGGTTAGTGTTAGGTGTTCGGGTTTGGGTTAGGGTTATGGTTAGGGGTTATGATTAGGGTTAGGTTAGAGTTGGGGTTTCGGGTTTGGGTTGGGCTAGGGTTAGGGGTAGTGTTAGGATTAGGGTTAGGGTTATAGTTTAGGGTTAGGGTTAAGGTTATGTTTAGGGTTAGGGTTAGGGTTAGGTTAGGGTTGGGGTCAGGGTTATGGTTAGGGTTAGGGTTAGGTTTAGGGGGTTGTGGTTAGGTTTAGGTTAGGGTTGGGGTTTCGGGTTTGGGTTGGGCTAGGGTTAGGGTTAGGGTTAGGATTAGGGTTAGGGTTATAGTTTAGGGTTAGGGTTAAGGTTATGGTTAGGGTTAGGCGTAGGGTTAGGGGTTAGCGTTAGGTTTAGGGTTTAGGGTTAATTTTAGGGTTCGTGGTTAGGGTTAGGTTTAGCGTTTGGGTTAGGCTTAGGGTTATTGTCAGGGGTTTATGTTAGCGTTAGGGTTATGGTTAGAGTTAGGGTTAGGGTTAGGGTAGGTTTACGGTTAGGTTTAGGGTTAGGGGTAGGGCTTAGGGTAAAGTTTAGGGTTAGGGTTAGTGTTAGGGGTTAGGGTTATGGTTCGTGGTTAGGGTTAGGGTTAGCCTTTGGGGTAGGGTTATGGGTTAGGGTTAGGGTTGGAGTTTAGGGTTAGGGTTAGGGTTAGGGTTAGGGTTTAGGTTTAGGTTTAAGGATAGGTTTAGGGTTAGTGTTTGGTTTACGGTTAGGGTTAGGGGTTAGGTTTAGGGTTAGGGTTAGGGTTTAGGGTTAGGGTTAGGGTTTAGGGTTAGGGTTATTGTTAGGGTTACGTTTATGGTTAGGGTTAGGGTTAGGGTTAGGGTTTAGTGTTAGGGTTAGGGTTTAGGGTTAGGGTTAGGGTTATTGTTAGGGTTAGGGTTAGGTTTAGTGTTAGGGTTAGTTTTAGGGTTAGGGTTAGGGTTTAGGGTTAGGGTTAGCGGTTAGGGTGAGGGTTAGGGTTAGGGTTAGGGTTTATGGTTAGGGTTAGGGTTAGCATTAGGGTTTTGGGTTAGGGTTAGGGCTAGGGTTAGGGTTTTGGGTTAGGGTTAGGGTTAGGGTTAGAATTAAGGTTAGCGTTTGTGTTAGGGTTAGGGTTAGGGGTTAGGGTTAGGGTTGGGTTAGGGTTAGGGTTAGCGATAGGATTAGGGTTAGGTATAGGATTTGTGTTAGGGTTAGGTGTTCGGGTTAGGGTTAGGGTAGGGTTAGGGTTAGGGTTAGGGTTAGGGTTAGGGTTAGGGTTAGGGTTAGGGTTATGGTTAGGGCTACGGCTTAGGGTTAGGTTTAGTGTTAGGTTTCGTGTTAGTGTTAGGTTTCGGGTTAGTGTTGGTTTAGTCTTGGGATTAGGGTTTGGGGTTCGAGTTAGGGTTAGGGTAGGGTTAGGATTAGCGTTAGGGTTACGGTTAGGGGTAGGTGTAGGGGTTAGGGTTAGGGTTAGGCGCAGGATTCGGGTTAATGTTTGGTTTATGGTTAGGGGTTAGGGTTAGGTTTAGGTTTAGTGCTAGGGCTAGGGATGAGTTAGGGTTGGGGTTAGGGTTAGGGTTAGGGTTAGGGTTAGGGTTAGGGTTAGGTTAAGGTTAGGGTTAGTGTTAGGTTATGTTTAAGGTTAGGGTTAGGGTTAGGGTTAGGGTTAGGTTATGGTTAAGGTTAGGGTTAGGGTTAGGGTTAGGGTTAGGGTTAGGGTTAGGGTTAGGGTTAGGGTTAGGGGTTAGGTTTAGGTTTAGGGTTAGGGTTAGACGCAGGGATTTGTGTTAAGGTTAGGTTTATGGTTAGGGGTTAGGGTTAGGTTTAGGTTTAGTGCTAGGGCTAGGGATGAGTTAGGGTTGGGGTTAGGGTTAGGGTTAGGGTTAGGATTGGGGGTGGGCTTAGGGTTAAGGGTTAGGGTTAGGATTTGCGTTAGGGGTTAGTGTTAGTGTTAGGGTTAGGGTCAGGGTTAGGGTTAGGTGTTAGGGTTAGTGTTAGGATTTATGGTTAGGGTTAGGGTTAGGGGTTAGGGTTGTGGTTAGTGTTAGGGTTAGGGTTTAGGGTTAGGGTTAGGGTTATGGTTAGGGTTATGTGTTAGGGGTTACCGTTAGAGTTAGGATTAAGGTTTCGTGTTAGGGTTAAGTGTAAGGTTAGGGTTTAGTGTTAAGGTTAGGGTTAAGGTTAGGGATACCCTTAGGGTTATGGGTTAGGGATAGGGGTTAGGGTTAGGTTTAGAGTTAGGGTTAGTGTTAGGGTTATGGTTAGGGATAGTTTTTAGGGTTAGGGTTAGGCTTAGGGTTATTGTTAGGCTTAGGGTGATTTTTAGGGTTAGGCTTAGGGTTAGGTTAGGGTTAGGGTTATGGTTAAGGTTAGGGGTAGGCTTAGGGTTAGGGGTTACGGATAGGGATTAGGGTTAGGGTTAGGGTTAGGGTTAGGGTTAGGGTTAGGGTTAGTGTTAAGGGTTAGTGTTAGTATTAGGGTTAGGCTTCGGCTCAGGGTTAGGGTTAGGGTTAGGCGTAGGGTTAGGTTAGGGTTAGGGTTAGGGTTAGGGTTAGATTTAGGGTTAGTGTTAGGATTAGTGTTAGGATTAGTGTTAGGGTTAGCGTTAGTGTTAGGGTAGGGTTAGGGTTAGCTTTAGGGTTAGGGTTAGGGTTAGAGTTTAGGGTTAGGGTTAGGGTTAGGGTTTAGGTTTAGGTTTAAGGATAGGTTTAGGGTTAGTGTTTGGTTTACGGTTAGGGTTAGGGGTTAGGTTTAGGGTTAGGGATAGGGTTTAGGGTTAGGATTAGGGTTAGGGTTTAGGGTTAGGGTTATTGTTAGGGTTACGTTTATGTTTAGGGTTAGGGTTAGGGTTAGGGTTTAGTGTTAGGGTTAGGGTTTAGGGTTAGGGTTAGGGTTATTGTTAGGGTTAGGGTTAGTTTTATTGTTAGGGTTAGGTTTAGGGTTAGGGTTAGGGTTAGGGTTAGGGTTCAAGGTTAGGGTTATTGTTAGGGTTAGGTTTAGGGTTAGCGTTAGGGTTAGGGTTTTGGGTTAGGGTTAGGGTAGGGTTAGGGTTAGATTTAGGGTTAGGTTAGGGTTGGGGTTAGGGTTAGGGTTAAGGTTAGGGTTAGGGTTAGGTTAAGGTTAGGGTTAGTGTTAGGTTATGTTTAAGGTTAGGGTTAGGGTTAGGGTAGGGTTAGGGGTTAGGTTTAGGGTTAGGTTAGGGTTGGGGTTAGGGTTAGGGTTAAGGTTAGGGTTAGGGTTAGGTTAAGGTTAGGGTTAGTGTTAGGTTATGTTTAAGGTTAGGGTTAGGGTTAGGGTTAGGGTTAGGATTGGGGGTGGGCTTAGGGTTAAGGGTTAGGTTTAGGATTTGCGTTAGGGGTTAGTGTTAGTGTTAGGGTTAGGGTCAGGGTTAGGTTTAGGTGTTAGGGTTAGTGTTAGGATTTATGGTTAGGGTTAGGGTTAGGGGTTAGGGTTGTGGTTAGTGTTGGGGTTAGGGTTTAGGGTTAGGGTTAGGGTTATGGTTAGGGTTATGTGTTAGGGGTTACGGTTAGAGTTAGGATTAAGGTTTCGTGTTAGGGTTAAGTGTAAGGTTAGGGTTTAGTGTTAAGGTTAGGGTTAAGGTTAGGGATACCCTTAGGGTTATGGGTTAGGGATAGGGGTTAGGGTTAGGTTTAGAGTTAGGGTTAGTGTTAGGGTTATGGTTAGGGATAGTTTTTAGGGTTAGGGTTAGTCTTAGGGTTATTGTTAGGCTTAGGGTGATTTTTAGGGTTAGGCTTAGGGTTAGGTTAGGGTTAGGGTTATGGTTAAGGTTAGGGGTAGGCTTAGGGTTAGGGGTTACGGATAGGGGTTAGGGTTAGGGTTAGGGTTAGGGTTAGTGTTAAGGGTTAGTGTTAGTATTAGGGTTAGGCTTAGGCTCAGGGTTAGGGTTAGGGTTAGGCGTAGGGTTAGGTTAGGGTTAGGGTTAGGGTGAGGGTTAGATTTAGGGTTAGTGTTAGGATTAGTGTTAGGATTAGTGTTAGGGTTAGCGTTAGTGTTAGGGTAGGGTTAGGGTTAGCTTTGGGGTTAGGGTTAGGGTTAGGTTAGGGTTAGGGTTAGGGTTAGGGTTAGGGTTACGTATAAACTTAGTGTTTAGGGTTAGGTTTAGGTTAGGGTTAGGGGTTAGGGTTAGTGTTACGGTCAGGGTTAGGATTAACGTTAGGGTTAGTGTTAGTGTTAGGGTTAGAGTTAGGGGTTTTCGGTTAGGGTTAGGGTTAGGGTTAGAGTTAGGGGTTAGGGTTAGTGTTAAGGGTTAGTGTTAGTATTAGGGTTACGCTTAGGCTTAGGGTTAGGGTTAGGGTTAGGCGTAGGGTTAGGTTAGGGTTAGGGTTAGGGTTAGGGTTAGGTTTAGTGTTAGGAGTTAGGGTTAGTGTTAGTGTTAGGGTAGGGTTAGGGTTAGCTTTAGGGTTAGGGTTAGGGTTAGGTTAGGGTTAGGGTTAGGGTTAGGGTTAGGGTTAGGGTTAGGGTTAGGGTTAGGGTTACGTGTAAGGTTAGGGTTTAGGGTTAGGTTTAGGTTACGGTTAGGGGTTAGGGTTAGTGTTACGGTCAGGGTTAGGATTAACGTTAGGGTTAGTGTTAGTGTTAGGGTTAGGGTTAGGGGTTTTCGGTTAGGGTTAGGGTTAGGGTTAGGTTTAGTGTTAGGGTTAGGGGTTAGGGTTAGGGTTAGTGTTAGGGTTAGTGTAAGGGTTAGGGTTAGGGTTAGGGTTAGGGTTAGTGTTAGGGTTAGGGTTAGGGTTAGGGTTAGGGTTAGGGTTATGTTTAGGGTTAGTGTTAGGAGTTAGGGTTAGTGTTAGTGTTAGGGTAGGGTTAGGGTTAGCTTTAGGGTTAGGGTTAGGGTTAGGTTAGGGTTAGGGTTAGGGTTAGGTTTAGGGTTAGGGTTAGGGTTAGGGTTAGGGTTACGTGTAAGCTTAGGGTTTAGGCTTAGGTTTAGGTTACGGTTAGGGGTTAGGGTTAGTGTTACGGTCAGGGTTAGGATTAACGTTAGGGTTAGCGTTAGTGTTAGGGTTAGGATTAGGGGTTTTCGGTTAGGGTTAGGGTTAGGGTTAGGGGTTAGGGTTAGCGTTAGGATTATTGTAGCGTTAGAGGTTAGGCTTAGGGTTAGGTTACGGTTAGGGGTTAGGGTTAGGGTTACGGTCAGGGTTTAGGATTAACGTTAGGGTTAGTGTTAGGGTTAGGATTAGGGTTAGGGGTTTTGGGTTAGAGTGAGGGTTAGGGGTAGGGGTTAGGGTTAGGGTTAGGGGTTAGGGTTAGTGTTAGGGTTATGGTTAGGGTTTAGGGTTAGGTTTAGGGTTAGGGTTAGGGTTAGGGGTTAGGGTCAGGGATACGGTTAGGGTTAGGGGTTAAGGTTAGTGTTAGGGTTATGGTTAGGGGTTAGGGTTAGGGTCAGAGTCAGTGTTAGGGTTAGGGTTAGGTCTTCTGGTTAGGTTTAGTGTAGCGTTAGGGTTAGGTTTTGGGTTAGGTTTAGGGTTAGGGTTAGGGTTAGGGTTAGGGT